>NW_027596515.1:0-254321 GCF_964194155.1 Cetorhinus maximus
CAGGGTCAGTATTAATTCCAGACCGTATATTAGTTGCAGGGTCGGTATTAATTCCAGACCATGTATTAGTTGCAGGGTCAGTATTAATTCCAGACCATGTATTAGTTTCAGGGTCAGTATTAATTCCAGACCATGTATTAGTTTCAGGGTCAGTATTAATTCCAGACCATGTATTAGTTTCAGGGTCAGTATTAATTCCAGACCGTGTATTAGTTTCAGGGTCAGTATTAATTCCAGACCATGTATTAGTTTCAGGGTCAGTATTAATTCCAGACCGTGTATTAGTTTCAGGGTCAGTATTAATTCCAGACCGTGTATTAGTTTCAGGGTCAGTATTAATTCCAGACCATGTATTAGTTTCAGGGTCAGTATGGGCTTGAGGATCTTTAGTGTCAGGGCAATGATTAGAGCCGGGGGGTGGAAAAGGAGGAGGGGGGTGGCAGAAATTTCGGGTGTGGAGGGCCAGAGTGCGAAATTACAGGGGAGGGGGGAAAGGAAAGAGCGCGGGGGGGGGGGGGAAAGAGCAAAAAAGAGCGTGGGGGGGGGGGAATAAAGAAAAAAAAAGAGCGTGGGGGGGAAAAAAGAGCAAAAAAGAGCGTGGGGGGGAAAAAAGAGCAAAAAAGAGCGTGGGGGGGAATAAAGAAAAAAAAGAGCGTGGGGGGGGAAAAAAAAGAGCGTGGGGGGGGAATAAGAAAAAAAAAGAGCGTGGGGGGGAAAAAAAGAGCAAAAAAAGAGCGTGGGGGGGAATAAAGAAAAAAAAGAGCGTGGGGGGGAAAAAAAAAGAGCGTGGGGGGGGGATAAAAAAAAAGTGTGGGGGGGGAAAAAAAAAAAGTGTGGGGGGGGATAAAAAAAAGTGTGGGGGGGGGAATAAAAAAAAGTGTGGGGGGGGGATAAAAAAAATTGTGGGGGGGGGATAAAAAAGTGTGTGGGGGGGATATAAAAAAAAAGTGTGGGGGGGGATAAAAAAAGAGTGTGGGGGGGGATAAAAAAAGAGTGTGGGGGGGGATTAAAAAAAGAGTGTGGGGGGGGGATAAAAAAAAAGAGTGTGGGGGGGGTAATAAAGAAAAAAAAGAGTGTGGGGGGGGAATAAAGAAAAAAAAGTGTGGGGGGGGGATAAAAAAAAATTGTGGGGGGGGGGATAAAAAAAAGAGTGTGGGGGGGGGGATAAAAAAAAGTGTGGGGGGGGGATAAAAAAAAAAGTGTGGTGGGGGGATAAAAAAAAGTGTGGGGGGGGGATATAAAAAAAAAGTGTGGGGGGGGGATAAAAAAAAGATTAAAAAAAAAAGAGTGTGGGGGGGGATAAAAAAAGAGCGTGGGGGGGGGGAAAGAGGCAGAGAGAGAGAGAAAGAGGAGACAGAGAGAGAGAAAGAGACAGAGAGAGAAAAAGAGACAGAGAGAAAGAGACAGAGAGAGAAAGATGCAGAGAGAGAGAGAGAGAGAGAAAGAGGCAGAGAGAGAGAGAAAGATGCAGAGAGAGAGAGAGGCAGAGAGAGAGAGAGAGAGAGGGCAGAGAGAGAGAGAGAGAGAGAGGCAGAGAGAGAAAGACAGAGAAAGAGAGAGAAAGATGCAGAGAGAGAAAGACAGAGAAAGAGGCAGAGAGAGAGAGGCAGAGAGGGATAGTGAGAAAGATAGAGAGAGAAAGAGGCAGAGAGAGAGAGAAAGATGCAGAGCGAGAGAGAAAGGGAAAGAGGCAGAGAGAGAGAGAGAAAGAAAGAGGCAGAGAGAGAAAGATGCAGAGCAAGAAAGACAGGGAAAGAGGCAGAGAGAGAGAGAGAGAGAGAGAAAGAGGCAGAGATAGAGAGAGAAAGAGGCAGAGAGAGAGAGAGAAAGATGCAGAGAGAAAGACAGGGAAAGAGGCAGAGAGAGAGAGAGAGAAATATGCAGAGAGAGAAAGACAGGGAAAGAGGCAGAGAGAGAGAGGCAGAGAGGGATAGTGAGAAAGATAGAGAGAGAAAGAGGCAGAGAGAGAGAGAAAGATGCAGAGCGAGAGAGAAAGGGAAAGAGGCAGAGAGAGAGAGAGAAAGAAAGAGGCAGAGAGAGAAAGATGCAGAGCAAGAAAGACAGGGAAAGAGGCAGAGAGAGAGAGAGAGAGAGAGAGAGAGAAAGAGGCAGAGATAGAGAGAGAAAGAGGCAGAGAGAGAGAGAGAAAGATGCAGAGAGAAAGACAGGGAAAGAGGCAGAGAGAGAGAGAGAGAAATATGCAGAGAGAGAAAGACAGGGAAAGAGGCAGAGAGAGAGAGGCAGAGAGGGATAGTGAGAAAGATAGAGAGAGAAAGAGGCAGAGAGAGAGAGAAAGATGCAGAGCGAGAGAGAAAGGGAAAGAGGCAGAGAGAGAGAGAGAGAGAGAAAGAAAGAGGCAGAGAGAGAGAGAGAAAGATGCAGAGCGAGAAAGACAGGGAAAGAGGCAGAGAGAGAGAGAGAGAGAGAGAGAAAGAGGCAGAGATAGAGAGAGAAAGAGGCAGAGAGAGAGAGAGAAAGATGCAGAGAGAAAGACAGGGAAAGAGGCAGAGAGAGAAATATGCAGAGAGAGAAAGACAGGGAAAGAGGCAGAGAGAGAGAGGCAGAGAGGGATAGTGAGAAAGATAGAGAGAGAAAGAGGCAGAGAGAGAGAGAAAGATGCAGAGAGAGAAAGACAGGGAAAGAGGCAGAGAGAGAAAGACAGGGAAAGAGGCAGAGAGAGAGGCAGAGAGAGACCTATAGAGACAGAGAGAGAGAGGGATAGAGAGACACAGAGAGAGGGATAGAGAGACACAGAGAGAGGGATAGAGAGACACAGAGAGAGGTATAGAGAGACACAGAGAGAGGGATAGAGAGACACAGAGAGAGGGATAGAGAGACACAGAGAGAGGGATAGAGAGACACAGAGAGAGGGATAGAGAGACACAGAGAGAGGTATAGAGGGACACAGAGAGAGAGAGAGGAAGAGAAGGAGACAGAGGCAAAGGGTGGAGAGAGAGAGTAAGGCGAGAAATTGAAGAGTTTCATACTCACTAATCCATAGGTTCCGACTTCCCTTGGTGGATTCTCACTCCTCCTTCCATCTCCTCTCCCATGGCGGGGAGAGAGACCCTGGGCCTGGGTTTGTGTGCTGGGTGGGGAGATTCAAAGGCCAGATCTGGGACTTGGTTCAGATACACACTCACCCACACACCTACCCACCCACCCACACAGACACACTGACCCACCCACACAAACAGACACACACCTACCCAACCACCCACCCACCCACCAACCCAGACAGACACAAAGACAGAGAGAGAAAGAGAAAGGTATATACTCACCTCACACAGGCAATGTTACTCATCCCAATGACGCATGGCCCAGAGACCTGAACAATGGGTGATCCAGACCTTTTATACTCCCATGTCTGTCACTCAAACACTCCACACCTCACCAATCTGCCCTATCCAACCCGCATTCAGCTCTGCACACCTGAGACACACCTACCCAGGGGTGGCACAGACCAACAGGAAACTTTCTCTGTGACTTGGGGGGGGTGGGGTGGGTGTGCTGTAATCCACCAGGCAAATGGTTTAACCCAGGGCAATCTCCCTGTCCATCTCTCTCTTTCCCCCTAGGCCAGAATCCACACCAGGCTCACAGCTCGGGAACAATGGAGCTGGCAGAGAGATTGCAATGTGAAATTCAGCACGGCAGCCAAGGATCATTCCTTCCACAGTTCCTCCCTACTGCATTAAACAAGGTAGAGTTTACTCCATTTCCAATGACTCTTCATCTTTACCAGACAGCCTCTGTGTGCATTGGACACCCTGAGTGAGTGCAGATCTTTCTAGTTCAAACCTTATCGGTGCCACTGCGACTGTGACAGGTTTCATGTGTCAGGGACAGGGATCTGAGATCAGGGCTGGCAGGAGTTTAAACACAGAGAACATTGAACACAAGGAGCTGGGGAGGGGGGAAAGAATTAAAGTGGAGCAGCTCTGTGGAGAAACAGGACAGGGAAAATGCTGCGATGTGTCTTCACCAAGCTGCTCTGGATCCAGCTGCACTGGTTTCTGCCCAGGCTCATCCCCGAGGGATCTGCTCACACTGGGATGTACACAGGCGCCCACACACAGAGACACACTGAGAGAGACATCCACTGCTGTACACACACACACACTGAGAGAGACATTCACTCCTGTACACACACACACACTGAGAGAGACATTCAATCCTGTACACACACACACACTGAGAGAGACATTCACTCCTGTACACACACACACACTGAGACATTCAATCCTGTACACACACACACTGAGAGAGACATCCACTCCTGTACACACACACACACTGAGACAGACATTCACTCCTGTACACACACACACACTGAGAGAGACATTCAATCCTGTACACACACACACTGAGAGAGACATTCACTCCTGTACACACACACACACTGAGAGAGACATTCAATCCTGTACACACACACACACTGAGAGTGACATCCACTCCTGTACACACACACACACTGAGAGAGACATTCAATCCTGTACACACACACACTGAGAGAGACATTCACTCCTGTACATACACACACACACACTGAGAGAGACATTCACTCCTGTACACACACACACACTGAGAGAGACATTCAATCCTGTACACACACACACTGAGAGAGACATTCACTCCTGTACACACACACACACACACACACACTGAGAGAGACATCCACTCCTGTACACACACACACACTGAGAGAGACATCCACTCCTGTACACACACACACACTGAGAGAGACATCCACTCCTGTACACACACACACACTGAGAGAGACATTCACTCCTGTACACACACACACACACTGAGAGAGACATCCACTCCTGTACACACACACACACTGAGAGAGACATTCACTCCTGTACACACACACACACACTGAGAGAGACATCCACTCCTGTACACACACACACACTGAGAGAGACATCCACTCCTGTACACACACACACACTGAGAGAGACAACCACTCCTGCACACACACACACACTGAGAGAGACATTCACTCCTGTACACACACACACACACACTGAGAGAGACATCCACTCCTGTACACACACACACACTGAGAGAGACATTCACTCCTGTACACACACACACACTGAGAGAGACATTCAATCCTGTACACACACACACACTGAGAGAGACATCCACTCCTGTACACACACACACACTGAGAGAGACATTCAATCCTGTACACACACACACACTGAGAGAGACATCCACTCCTGTACACACACACACACTGAGAGAGACATCCACTCCTGTACACACACACACACTGAGAGAGACATTCACTCCTGTACACACACACACACTGAGAGAGACATCCACTCCTGTACACACACACACACTGAGAGAGACATTCACTCCTGTACACACACACACACTGAGAGAGACATCCACTCCTGTACACACACACACACTGAGAGAGACATCCACTCCTGTACACACACACACACACACACACTGAGAGAGACATCCACTCCTGTACACACACACACACTGAGAGAGACATTCAATCCTGTACACACACACACTGAGAGAGACATTCACTCCTGTACACACACACACTGAGAGAGACAAGTCTGGAAACTGTGCAATTAGCTTTCCAAAGAATACACTTTATTCTATTCAGGAAATCTGTGCGGGTACATTACATGCCACTCATGTTGACATAAAATGCAATGCAGTTCACTCACTTTCAATCCACTGTGTGTGGGGCCGTCTGAGGGACTTCAATACAATTGAACATCGGTTAGATTTACAATTCCCATTTCATATCAAACATTCTCTGAAGCCTTGTGTTACAGAGACCCGACTAACAACGCTGCACAACGATATCCCCACATCTCCTGCAGGCTCTGCCACGTCTTCACCGAGTGACATCTCTGCCCAGCTCCCAGCTTTGAGGAGAGGTGAGTCCTGAACTTCATTTCTGCATTGATTTTCTCACCTCCCCAAACTCCACTCAAACCAAGCTGTGTGCTCCCAGCTCAGATCTGTCAGGGCCACTGTCAATGTCGTGAGACAGCTTCTCTGGACTCTCTCTCTCTCTGTGTGCCAACACTCATAGCACTAATTCTGATCCTCTGGGACCTCACTTGACCTTTCAGGTTAAACAGGGAGCTGCAGACACAACAGTCATTCCGGGATGCATTGGAGCCTGGCAGCATTTAGAAGATATTTACACAGGTTTTCAGACTTTCTTGCAGTTGGGATCTTTCTCCATCCTGTCCACTCGGGGTGTTTGATAACAGAGTTTCCCCGGCTGATATCAAGCTGTGTTTCATTCCTGATTGGAAATGTTGAATCTGGTGATTTCACACAATGGGATAAACGCACTGACAGCAAAGGATTGTCTTTCACTGACTTCATTCGCTGCAATATTACAGACTGAACCGTGAGACATTAACTCATCCCATTCATCTTACACTTACAGCATTGACAATATAAAGCTGGACATCATTGGTAAAGTATACGACAGGAGCAGTGGATTCCATAGGTACAGGTTAACACGTCACTTTCAATAGTTATCAGGTTAACAAGGGCAGGACAGAACAAAGGAGAAACTGGTGCAAATTTTCCCAGGTAAAGGGTTAAAACGCAGAGATATTTATCAATCTGCAATGCAGCCCTGGTTTACCCACTCACCTTTACTGATCTACCCCCTGCTGGATGTTCCCTGAATTACACACACACCTTTACTGATCTACCCCCTGCTGGATGTTCCCTGAATTACACACACACCTTTACTGATCTACCCCCTGCTGGATGTTCCCTGAATTACACACACACCTTTACTGATCTACCCCCTGCTGGATGTTCCCTGAATTACACACACACATTTACAGATCTACCCCCTGCTGGATATTCTGAGGATTACACACACACCTTTACTGATCTACCCCCTGCTGGATATTCTGACAATTACACACACACACCTTTTCTGATCTACCCCCTGCTGGATATTCTGACAATTACACACACACCTTTACTGATCTACCCCCTGCCGGATGTTCCCTGAATTACACACACACCTTTACTGATCTACCCCCTGCTGGATATTCTGAGGATTACACACAGACCTTAACTGATCTACCACCTGCTGGATTAAATTAATTAATGTTAACGTTCCCAAATTAATCAATGTTAACACAACTTTCAGTAATAATTTAATTCATGTGCAAAACAAGGTTCCGATTATTGTTCTACCTTAATGAAAGCAAGTAATAGAACGATGATTCTTATTCATCTAGATATAGTGGCATAGACATAAAAATATATATATATATATTTCTCCTTCAGGCAATGCTTACCATTTAATCGCTTTTAAACTGAGCAGAGTTAATTCAAGACCAATAAAAATGCTGGCCTAGCCAGCGACGCCCACATCCTGAAATACATTATATATATATCCTCTCCCATTATAGCTGGTGTTCCAAGTTTCTGACAATTGATTAAAATTGCCTTCAAATTGCCTTTTTACATCATCAACCAGCTTCCCAGGTGTCCACGGTTTTCATCGCTCACCCATTGATGGCCGGGCCTTTGTCTACCGCCCTTTGTGTCACTCAAGGTTCCTTTCAATCCCCGCTCAAAAAACTCTCTCTTTCAGATTGATCTCCGTCACCTTCCCAAATGTCCCCTCTTGTTCTCTGAGTCCATCATTGTGAGGCAATACCACGTCCCACCCTCACCCCACTCTGCCCCGTGAGGGACTAGTACTCAAAAAAAGCCCATAAAAGCATGTTGTGCTCTTGATATTTGAGTCATGCAATTTCCTGTGTCAAACAAACATGCATGACTGATATTTGGGTCTTTTCAATTGTCATGAGCATCATTAACTAACCACATCCTCTCCTGAGATTTAAAACCCTCAGCAACAACCGTGTGGTTAATAATGGCGATTTCCAGGACCGTTTCTCTGAGCTCACTAACGCCAATTGCCCAGCTAGAACATTAATGGCCGTGAAAGCGTTTACAGCTGTAGGACATAATATCTTTGACTGTTGGTGTATCTGCCAACCATGCCATCAAAAGCGGCATGCAGTTTCCAGCGTCTTTCACAAGCATGAGCGGCACTAACAGTTTTTCTTTCAATTCAAGACAACCCTTCTCCTCATCTTCCAAGTAGTACCACAAAGGAGTGTCTCCGGAAGAAAACAAAATACAATTAAACTTATAAGCATTACGCACTGTGATAGATCTATGGACTCACCTCGAGCTCTCCCAGGTTCCATTATAAGCCCTGAAAAAAATAAAAATAAAACTTGCTTATATTTCACCTCTCTTCTATTTTCACTTAGTTCTGCTGAAGGGCCATTCGGACTCGAAACGTTAACTGTGCTCCTCACGTCAGCCTCGATTAGGACTATTCATGTCCCTTTAACGTCATAAACTGAAGGCATGTCCCTTAATCTCTGTTCTCAGCTGAACAGCAGGCAATTATTATTATTATTATTATTATGATTCTGAAATCAGATGCGTCTTCATTCCCAATTTGGTTTCGCATCTTAATTTCTTAATTTAAGACCCCCCTGGCTCGATAGGCCGCTACCTGTCAACTCACTCCCACCACTACCGGCACTCTTACCTATCCCACACTCCCACTACCTTCCGGCACCCGTCTCCCAGCTACCCGGGGGTTCTCTTCTCTCCGAATCTCAGGCCTGCCAATGCTGCAAATATCACCTGAAACAGTCCATCAAGTGCTGCTTATCATATCAGCGGAGCCAACCAGCTCCGGGGGACCTGGTGGTCAGACGATGTAATAATTTTCATAATTGGAATTTATTGTAGAGTGATGGTGGAGCCTGTGTCTAGGTATCTCTCTGTGTTTGTGTGTGTGTGAGTGTGTGTGACTTCATTAGATTAAAGACAGCTGGTCTGATGGCCTTGATATAACAGAAGAAAGGCTAGGTTTGAAGTGTTAAGTAGTTAAAAATAAACGTAAAGGAAAGAATTTCATTTTGTTAAAAAATATGTCACCCTAGAGTGAATTAAAAGGAGGGAGTGAAATGTTTCAAAAGTGTGTTTGTTTTTCTTTCCCCCCAAAGATTGCTGGTGAAATTGGTACTAAGTGAGATTTTTATAATTAAAGAGGTAAAGTCCAAAGACAGAGTGAAAAAATGGGAATTTGCATTGAAAGGGGAAAATTTGTGTGAACGAGAGAAGGCTGTGTGCAAGGGTAATCATTCTAAGAACTAAAACATATATGAAAAAAACCTCCAGCATCTAATCCTCATACTGTTGTCGACAAAGAACTGAAGTAGAGAAAATTGAAAAAGGATTGTCCTGGGTATTGTGACTCTTTGCCTGGTCTTTTAAAACCTATGTGGCTTACTATGGCCTTAACGTAGTTGCACCTAGGAGTAAGTTTAACTAGGCGATTTAAAAGGTACCATAGTTGTAATTTGTCTATCTATGTGTGCGCTTGAAATCATTTCTTCTATTAATAAATCATTCATTTAGTTTTGTACGAAACATATAAGACTCGGTGGTCTTATTACTACTGAATTCAAAGCCTGCATCTCGAAATAGATACACGTTGCAAATCGTTGTGGCAGCTGCGTCAAGTTTCCCTCTGGGATTGGAGCAGCTCAGCATTTGCCATCGGCTGTGCCATAACACGGCGGCGTAGCGGTAATATGACTGAGCTAGTCCAGAGACCCGGGCTAATGCTCTGGGGACGTGATTTCATATGCGACCATTGTAGACGGCGCAATTTAAACGCGATTAAAACATCCGGAACATAAAAGGTCGTCTAAGTGACGGTGACTATGAAATCGATCATAGGTCGTTGAAATAGGCCATCTCGTTGTGTAATGTCCTTTAAGGAAGAGAACCCTGCCATCTTCACCTCTCTGTCCTGGCTGACATGTGACCGCCGGGCCCACAGGAATGCAGCTGAGACTTGGCTGCCCTCTGAAATGGGCTAGTACAAGGCCAAATGGGGGTAGGCGACCAATGCCAGTGACGCCCAGAAGAATGAATGGTCAATATCTCCGAGTTATTCCAAAGATGAAGAGAGTTCATCGCATTAAAAGGCTAAATAGTTTCCTCTCTCCACAGATAGTGTCTGTTTTTGCGGTTTCTGCCTTCTCTGTTTTGAGTCCATTGAATATACCACGGTGCAGAGCAGTCACGCCAAATGCACTCTCATTTCACCCAAACCTCCTGTAAAATTGTGCTGTAAGACAGTTAAGGGCACGGAGGACTTCCGTGTGCTTTCGAAATGTATCGGCAGGGAAACAGATAATGCTGTTTGCTCTTTTCCTACTTTTATTTCCTTGTTGTTTCCTAGCCACAGACCATATCAGCCTGGCTATATTGATTTCAATGGAAAAAAAAAACCCCAAATGGTCTGAGATCCAGCCTTTGCCTGTACTTCCTCAAGTGGAGCAATTTCTGAATTTTCTGGGGTTTTTTTCCCCCCCCACCCCTGCTTTAAACATTACGACAAAAAAACTAAGATTGTAAATGAGTTAAAGCTAAGAGGCCCCACGATTGTACTCACCGACCCCGAGGAGAACTGAGAAACTCAACATTTTCATTTCAGTGAGGATTTTCTTAGGCTCTTCGGATCATCCAACGCAGCCAGTTTATTATTATTATTTTTTTTTTTGACCAATGTTCTCGCCTCTCCGGTGTCTTTGGAGAAACAGGATGTGATGTGACAGGTGCTTTCGCAATTTGGGTTTCAACACAGCCCGGGAATCCACAACTGCCTCCCAGAATTCAGGTCCATCAAGTTATTGTCCAACATCTGTAAACAAAAAATAAATAAACAGCTGCCGGCCTATGAGCATTGAGCATTAGTGCTCAGTGTTAGAAATGAGGGAGGCAGAGGTTGGGTAAAGGGAAGGGGGGGTGGGGGGTGTTGGCGTGGGGGCGCTGGCGGCTGTGGGCAGGTGGGGGCTCAAAAGCCCAAGGTCTGTACTCACCGATTCCAAGAAAAACCGAGAAAGAAAACATCTTCCAAACAGATTCCCACACAATGTTTGGGGGGGAAAAAAAACAAAGTAGCGACTTTCTTCACCTCCTTACTAGTCTTTCTGACTAGTCAGCTTGGAAATGACGGATATGAGGAGTCTGTTGCCACAGAAAGTACGATTGCTACACATGGTTTCGCGTTGAGTTGCAATCATGCTGCGTTAGCAGACGTCAACGCAGGTCAAAACAACATTCTCGACCAGTCAGCGCATCAGTTTAGTACGAATTGTTTTTTTTTTTTTTTTTTTTTTGTAAAAATATACTTTATTCATAAAAAATCTTCAATCACATTCAAAACCATTTCAAAAACAACATTACAAGGGTACAATCCAGGTTAAACTTTTACAAAATGTATCACCAGGTGCATCAGTACAAACAATATTACAATCATTTACAGCCTTTCATTTTGATCTGTACAGCCCGAGGGGCTCTAAACAGTTCCCAGTCTCTCGGTGCGCTGTGGTAGAAAGGTCTTAGACAGCGACCCTTCCCCATTGCGCCTTTGCGGCAGCTGCCCCAAGCTTTAGTGCGTCCCTCAGCACGTAGTCCTGGACTTTGGATTGTGCCAGTCCGCAACAATCGGTCGGGGACAACTCTTTGTGCTGGAAGACCAACAAGTTTCGGGCAGACCAAAGCGCCTCTTTCACCGAGTTGATGATCCTCCAGCTGCAGTTGATGTTTGTCTCGGTGTGTGTCCCTGGGAACAGCCCGTAGAGCACAGAGTCCTGTGTCACAGAACTGCTCGGGATGAACCTCGACAGCAACCACTGCATCTCTCTCCAGACTTTCTTTGCAAAGGCACAATCCACAAGGAGGTGAACAACGGTCTCTTCCCCACCACAGCCACCTCGAGGGCATCGTGCAGAGGGGGTGAGACTCCTGGCGTGTAGGAAGGATCTGACGGGGAGGGCCTTTCTCACCACCAGCCAAGCTACGTCTTGGTGCTTGTTGGAAAGTTCTGGCGATGAGGCATTCTGCCAAATGACTTTGACAGTCTGCTCGGGGAACCATCCCACAGGGTCCACCCTCTCCTTATCCCTCAGGGCCTCTAGGACGTTACGTGCTGACCACTGCCTGATGGACTTGTGGTCAAAGGTGTTTTTCTGCATAAATTTTTCCACCAGGGACAGGTGGTACGGCACGGTCCAACTACTTGGAGCGTTCCGCGGCAGCGTGGCCAGACCCATCCTTCGCAACACCGGGGACAGGTAGAACCTCAGCACGTAGTGACACTTGGTGTTTGCGTACTGAGGGTCTACGCACCGCTTGATGCAGCCGCACACAAAGGTGGCCATCAGTATGAGGGCGATGTTGGGCACGTTTTTTCCCCCTTTATCTAGAGGCTTGTACATCGCGTCCCTGCAGACACGATCCATTTTCGACCTCCAGATAAAGCGGAAGATGGCTCGAGTGATCGCCATCGCGCAGGAGTGTGGAATGGGCCAGACCTGCGCCACGTACAGCAACAGCGAGAGTACCTCACACCTGATGACCAGGTTCTTACCCGCAATGGAGAGGGAGCGTCGCTCCCACATGCCCAGTTTCCTTTTCACCATAGCCACTCGCTCCTTCCAGTTTCTAACGCATGCCCCGGTCCCTCCGAACCATATCCCCAGCACCTTCAGGCCGTCAGCCCTGACAGTGAAGGGGACAAAGGATCGGTCAGCCCACTTCCCAAAGAACATGGCCTCGCTCTTCCCACGATTTACCTTGGCTCCCGAGGCCAGTTCGAACTGGTCGCAGACGTGCATCAGTCTGCGCACCGACAGCGGATCCGAGCAGAAGACGGCGACGTCGTCCATGTACAGGGAGGCTTTTACCTGAGTGCCTCCACTGCCTGGGATCGTCACTCCTCTTATGCCCGGATCCTTCCTGATGGACTCGGCAAAGGGTTCTATGCAGCACACAAAAAGGACAGGCGAGAGAGGGCAGCCCTGCCTGACTCCAGATTTAATCGGAAAGCTATCTGTTTCCCACCCATTGATTGAGACTGCGCTACTGATGTTAGTGTAGAGCAGTTGGATCCAATTTCGAATTCCCTCCCCAAAGCCCATTTTGGAGAGCACATCCCCCATGTAGGTGTGCGATATTCTGTCAAAGGCCTTCTCCTGATCCAAGCTGATGAGGCAGGTATCCACACCCCTGTCCTGTACATAGGCAATCGTATCCCTGAGCAGCGCCAGGCTGTCAGAGATCTTCCTGCCTGGCACAGAGCAGGTCTGGTCAGGGTGAATCACCAATTCCAGAGCGGATTTGACCCGGTTGGCGATGACCTTGGACAGAATCTTATAGTCCATATTCAACAGTGAAATGGGTCGCCAATTTCTAATTTCCTCCCTTTCCCCCTTGTGCTTGTAGATGAGGGTGATGATGCCTTTCCTCATGGATTCTGACATGCTGCCGGCCAGGAGCATACTCTCGTACACTTCTAGCAGGTCTGGGCCGATCAAGTCCCACAGAGCCGAATACAACTCCGCCGGCAGGCCGTCGCTTCCGGGGGTTTTACTCTTCTCGAAGGACTCGAGGGCCTTAGTCAGTTCGTCAGGAGTTAGCGGTTTGTCTAGGCTCTCCCGCGTACTGTGGTCTAGGACCTCCGTGATAGAGGACAGGAAGGACTATCAGTTTAGTACGAATTGTTACTGACACATACATTTACGTTACGTCACTCTGTCTGGTGCATACTACAGTGATCATGGCATTTACAGAGCCACAAATAACCTCCTTCAAGTTATGGGAATTTCGAAAATCTTGTTTCAATGTTCAACTGCTGAGTAACCGAACAGAAAAAAAACATTTTTTCTTTTTAGGAACTCAGAGTTTAAGCGAAATGTTTTTTTGATGGGAGTTGCATGCTGACGTTAGCTTCATATATTTGCCTAAATGAATTACATCTTAAACACATTTCACCTTAACGGCATAACGATCTGGTTTTACTTTTAAATCAACAGTAGCTTATCGGCTACATTATTAAGGCTGCGGGTAAGTTTTATTCTACGACACGTCCTGAGTTTCTTTAACAGCTAACGAAGTACTTAAGTGAAAGATATATTTATCAGCCGTGGCTACTGAATGCATCACTATTCACGTTTCTCTGCAGTGGGGCTGTTTTACTTCATGAATCGAAGAATGACAATAATCAATGCGATGTATCCAAAGTACCTTTGCTGTTCTAAGTGACATACTCCACATTATTTCATGACTGTTTGTCTCTGTACATTCAATACTCTCTTATTCATCCCTCTGACTCTAGTTCGAATAAATATATGTAAATATATATATATATATACATATACACACATACATATATATAAATAATATATATATATCTGTGTATATCTAAATCAAGACGACGACTCGGCACCACATTCTCAAGGGTAATGATGTCTTCTTGAACCGCTGCAGTCCCTGTGGTGTAGGTACACCCCCAGTACGGTTTGGAAGGGAGTCCCTGGATTTTGACCCAGCGACATTGAAGGAACGGCGATGTATTTCCAAGTCAGGATGGCGAGTGGCTTGGAGGGGAATTTCCAGGTGGCGGTGTTCCCAACTATCTGCTGCCCTTGTCCTTCTAAGTGCCGGGAGTTTGAACAGTGCTTTCCCTTGAAGCTTGTTGAGTTCATGCAGTGCCTCTTGGAGATGGTGCACACCGGTGTCACTGCGCGTCGGTGGTGGAGGGAGTGAATATTTGTGGTTGCGGTCCCGATCAAGCGGGGGCTGCTTCGTCCTGGAAGGTGTCAAGCTTCTTGAGTGTTGTTGGAGCGGCGCTCATCCAGGCATGTGAGTATTCCGTCACACTCCTGACGTGTGCCTTTTGGATAGTGGACAGTCTTTGGGGTGTCAAGGAGGTGAGTTATTCGCCGCAGGGTTCCCAGCTCCAGAGAGAGAGAGAGAGAAGCATAGAAACTGGCTCGCACGATAAGCCTGGATTCAATTCATCGATGAAATGTACTAATGTGTTATCTGATTATCGAAACTAGACAAGCACACAGTTCTTCTGGCCAACAGGTTATCTTAGAATTTCGTGCACAGTAGGTTTATTACAACGTTAAATGTACTGTGGCTTTGTAGTGAAACCTAGAATTGCTTTATTGGACAATTGCTGAAAGCTTATTACAGGCCTCACTTGAAGAGAACCATTGAGAGAAACATGATTCCACTAGTTTCATTTTATGTCTTCAGGTATTGTGATTACGCAGTTGATCCCCCCTCCTTTAAATTAAGGTGGCTTACAATTTCCGTACAATCATAGGACTACAACAGTTGCCAGCTGCTCTTTCATGACGGGTGTGAATGATCAGGATTGACGAAGCAACAAGATTTCAACTTGCTAATGATCTCAGTACCAGAACGTCACTAGAGGAGGCCTTCAGTGTACTGCCCTACATCCACCAATCCCCAGCCGCTTTATTAATCAACATTCCATCCATCATAAGTTCGGGATTGGCCCTCTTCACACATGATTGAAGAATGTTCAGCACCATTCGTTACATCTCAGATACTGTCAAGATGCAGCAAGATGCGGATAACCTTCCTGCTTGGGGCGAGAAGGGACAACAAATATTTACGCCATACACATGCCTGGGAACGATTATCTCCAAAGAGAGGATCCAACCACATTTCATTGACAAGCAATGGCATTACTATCGCTGAATTCCAAACCCTCAACAGCCTGGAGGGGGGTCAACATTTGCAAGACGCTAAACTGGTCGAGCCCTGTAAATATTGTGGCTACAAGAGCCATTTAGAAATTGGGAGATCTGCGCAGTAACTCACTTCATAACTCCACACCATCTACAAGGCACAAGTCAGAATGGCGCTGGAATATCCTCCACTGGCCTGCATGTGTGCAAGTCCAGCGACACTCAAGAAGCTCGACAAAATCCAGGACAAATAGTCCCGCATGAGTGCAACCCCACCACAATAAGCATACCCTCCCTCTACCGCCAACGCAGAGTGGGAGAAGTGTATACCATCTACGATGTTCGCTGAAACAATTTAGCAAGCTCCCTTCAACAGCAACCTCCAACCCCGCCACCTCTACCACCTAGAAGGACGAGGGCAGCAGATGCATTGGAACACCACCACCTGGAATTCCCTCCACAAGCCTTACTTCGAAACATGTCGACCTTTCTTTCGTGGGAAAAAAATCCTGGAGCTCCATCCCTAACAGCACTGTGGGTGTACCTACAAGAAGGTGGCTCACCACCACCTGCTCAAGGGAGAATTAGGGGAGGGCAATAAAAATGCTGGCCTAGTCAACGGCCTCCACGTCCTCGTACCTTTCAGGTGTCGTCATTCCAAGGTGCCCGTTGCCATTGTTATTCTCGGTGGTAGAATCGTGCGTTCGAAAGCTACTGCCTAAGGAGCCTTGACAAGTTGCTTCTCATGCATGCGGACATCACCGCCACTTGAAACACCGGTAACAAAATAATAAGCATGTAGGATTCTAGATAGCTTAACATTCAACCATGTTTTTCTTTTTGCCTGGGTGGCTTTTTGTTTCTTGAGTGTTGGTCGGAGCTGAAATCAGGCAGGCAAGTGAGCAGTATTAGTTTAAAGTCGTGCATCGTGCCGTGTCGATGGTGAGCAAAGGTTTCGAGCGTCAGGAAACGCCCTGCTCGTCCCAAAGATGTCAACCTTTGACCTGCACTTGCATAGAAGTAGCTGTGAAGTCAACCTTCTCGCCAACGGTAAACCCTTTAGATGGTGGCTGTGGGGAGATTCGCAATTTCCATGTTTTCGAGCAAGAAACTCAGATGGCTTTAAAACCTAGTAGATGGCCATTGTCTGTCAATTTTGCAGCGAGGATATTATTTGAAACTCTTCAACCCTTGTCTAAACATTTTCTACCTCATGCTACACGAGCACATGGTCTGCTTCAGTACCTGGAAGAGCTGTGAATGGTAGTGAACGCTACCGAATCATAAGCGAACATCCCCGTCTTCTGAGCTCCAGGACAAAAATTGCAACGATGAAGCAGCCAGTTTAAGAACCTGCTGAGTCCACAAGCCAGAGGAACTCTTGCAGCGGTTTTCCAAGTCTGAGATGTTTGGGCACATCCATTTTCATTCATGGAAGTTAGGACTCCGACCGGTAGAGCGTATTTTCCCTAATTCCATCGACTTAACTTATGCTAGGGCGACATTGATGCCACTCTCGTAGCAAAAGCCGGCTAGATTCAAGAACAGCATCTCTGGTCTCAGTTCTGCAATTCAATTATTTTGTCCAGCATCCAGATTATTTGTCTTCTCGATACACTGTAAATTTGTTCAGCTGATATGCTTTCAAAATATTAAATTACCTCAAAGAAAATGTTTTATCATTTCAATCAATCGCATCCGTCAGTCTACAATTGGTACAGTTGTTCTTTAGAAAGTAATACCAAGCAATGTGAATTGAGTTTGGATAGAGCACATCAGGGTTTAATTGATTTTCCAATTTATCTTTTGGGGCTGACTCTTCTGCGCTTTTTTTTTACTTGTTTCTATATTCTACTAATCTTCCGTTTGCTCCATGTGTGATACGGACACATTTTGCTGGTACAATCAAGGGGACAAATGCGTCCTCAAATTGTGTCTTGGGTTTCCGGGTTCATCCATGTTACTTGATGATCTATTCGAACTCATTAATTGAGACCCGGATGTGCATTTGCATCAGGAGAAATTTGGAGCACTTATTGATTTCATAGACTTGAATAAAACAAAAAAAAAACGGCGCTTTGAGTTAATTTTCCCTGATTCAAAACAGCACAGAAATGGGTTCTTGAAACCAAAATACCTGTGCTGAATCTTTGAAAGAATCACCTCGAAATTGAACTCCCTACTTTTCCTCATGGTCCGGGAATGTTTTCCTTTTATTCTGAAGCGGTGGTTAAATTTCCTTCCCTTTTGTTTTCGAGAAATGACATTCCTATTGTGACGACAGGCTTATTAAAATCACACTCTTCGTCGTCTGCCCCCTTGGCCTTTTGTCACTTGCCCGGTAAACATACCTGTTGGTAATTGGCGTTCAGCCAGTGGAAGCATTTTCTCCTTACTTCCAACATTGGCACATTCAGGATAATGTCCCAGTTTATTCATACCAATTATTTCTCCCTATTTCAAGAACAACTCCACTGATTCTCCACTGCTCCCTTGTAATTGAAGTCACTGTTATGGCGTGACAGATGATGTGTGCTAGGCAGGCCATATCCGTGAGGGAAGCTTGGTCGTGCTATCACAACAGTTTTGCAATTTGTATTTGTTACAAGATGCACATGCTGATTTTCAGAGGTAAAATTCCCACCCAGGCCTTTAGAGACTTTAAAAATTAAGTTAAGTTATAATTAACAAAACATAAAATGTATCAAACACATGCGTAAGGCTGCTAATTAAATACTATTACAATATCATGTAAAATTCCAAATTAACCTGAGCCCCAAGTTACACTCCATTTAAGGCAACTGTCCAAAATAGATTTCAGATTCAAAACAAACTCAGCAAGTTAACACAATATCCACTTGACAGTGGAATTCCAAATGCCTTTCCTCCAGCTTCAGTTATGGTAGACATTACCAATTAATGCTGGAGGATTCATTAAGGCTTTTCACACATTCCATTTCGGCCTTACATGGCATTCTCCTGACACACAGCCTTTCATCCTCTTGTTTTAACAAGTAAATTCTATTATTCCATACGTCTTTGAAACTCCATCTCCCTCATAATGTCAAAACATACCTGTTGTCACCATATATTGTCAGTAACCTTAGGGGGGCGGGGGGAATCAACACATTCCTTAGCCTTGCCTATCTGGCTAGCTGTTAACAGGCCAGAATCTCTTTGAAATCCAAACATCCCTCCATTTATCTAAAAATGCAAATTCTGTTCACACCTTACATGCTAAGCCAGCATGCATATTTGCACATTAGCATTTCAAGCACGTATCTTATTTTGACCATTTAAACTTTAACCTACTTGATTCCAAATGTAATCAAATCACACAGAGAGACAGAACCAACTATATTGAACCCCAGAAACCTACTTCACAATAAGCTAGAAATATATTATAAAAATTATTATGCTTTCATGACATGCCCTCATCTCTGGTTTCATTTTATTTGTCTCCCTCGAAATTCCTCCGAATCCTTGATATCTTTCTTAAACTGGGCTGCCCATAATTTAATGCAACACGCTAGCGAAGGGGCTATGAAGGAATGGTAAATAATTAACATTTATTCTTTCACTTTCCTCGCCACTCGATGCATCTACTTTTAAATGCGATGATCGTGTGTACACCTTTCAAAAACTTGTTCAATATCAAATATGTATGTTTGGGAACCGCTAGGCCTCCCTTTTCCGGTGGATCCGTTCAAATTGTATAAACACGTTAAAATTGATTTTCTTCTTCCTCTTTCCCAAAATGCATCACTTCCCTCCATTTTGCTACAACGCTAATATGGGCGCCCTTTAGAATGATATGCATTAAAACAACTAAGGTATAAAAAAAAGTTAAACAACAAAAAAAACCCTCAACTTTTGCTGTTCTATAGGCAGCCTGTAAGGAATCCTACGATATGCATACAACACATTAAAAAAGCAGACGCTCGGCAACTATTTTAATTGCAATCAAAGAATTAATAGAGTATGGTTTATAGAACGAGGCATGGTTCATTGTTTCACAGTATTACAGTAACATTTTGGATGCAGGGCAACACGCCATGGTGGCGATAGGGAAGTTTTGAACATTTTCACCATCTTCCAGTCAGGGAGTAGACTGTTCATTAAAAGGCTTTTTGATCATTTTCATTAAACTTTACTGTACGTCAGGCATTGTGATGATTTATTGTATACAATTTATCTGCAGATTGGGTTGTGCATTGACTCTCCATGACTAGCTGGAAGTGAATGGGAATGGAGTGTAGAATTAAAGAAGGAGGCTAGCAAAGCCCCACTGCCGTTCACGAGATATAAGAAGGGCCAATGAGGCATTAGTCACAACATTTGCAGATCATCTATATAAGCCCAATTAAATGATATCGTTGACACCGGCGCTCACCTTCTCCGTTGGCCCTGTTGTTGCACAGGACACAATAGATACCAACATGCATATTCCACCTCAGTATAACGTTTGTGTTTCTTTTTCTTCTTAGTATTTTCTATGCTTCCAACCCAGCACCAGTTGATAAATGATAACACATTCCGGGAACTCTACCATGAATGTTCCTGTTTTCTTTTTTGCATTGTTACGCTGCACCATGGTGTCCAGTTCCATAAACAGGGCTGAACACAACTGAGAAATCACGTTCGGAAAACGTTCGGAGCTCATCACTAGAGGTGGTGATAAATATCACCTTGAATGATAAACGTTGAAATCTCTTTACAGTCTTGGGGGAAGAAAAAAAACAACTTCTTCTCGGTTGCCAGCTTTTGATTACCGTGCTTATTAACCGCCAGTTTTCACTTGGTCACTAGCTCTGACCATAGAACTGTCACATAGTCATCAAGCTATAGACGTATAGAGATTAAACCCACAACAAATGGCGATATCTTAATTTTATAGTGTTCCTGCCGGTTACCGGAACACTCACCACATCGGCATTTGCACTTCCCCGTCTTACAAACGTTCCATTTTGCTTCTTGCCATTACTGAAGTTATCTTATGGGAGAGGAAACAGACACGTACTAAATCATTACAGGGACGCATGTTGTGGTCAATGTGATTAATGAAGTTGGATGATTCTGATGCTGAAATGGAGCTGTTGGCATCAATTCAAAAAGTGGCTTGCTGCAATGTTATATTTTTCACGAGTGACATTTGCACAAGCATTCTTACGAAAAAGAATAACTTATTCTTTCTGAAATCTGCAAAGAAGTACATGTATACGGCTATCAGCAATTGTACGCCCTTGCCCATGTTAATCAGGACTCGAAAGACTGCATTGCTACATTGTGAACATTGAGGTCTCCCCCAGGTCCTCTCGACCAATGTGTACTGCAGTGTTACTCTTGCAGAAAGGCTTCTCCTTGTTAGCAGGGCAGGATTTAGCCAGGACTGCTGATGAATGAATCCGGAAAGTTGGCTGATGTTGGGATTCTGTCGCTATAGACATGCAAACAAGTTACCTGATTATCACGTGAGATAGCCCTTGAACATT
This sequence comes from Cetorhinus maximus, assembly GCF_964194155.1. Lineage (NCBI taxonomy): Eukaryota > Metazoa > Chordata > Chondrichthyes > Lamniformes > Cetorhinidae > Cetorhinus > Cetorhinus maximus. The sequence continues at coordinate 21,131 of NW_027596515.1, forward strand.
TGAGACTGCAATCCACTTAAGAGAATGGTTGGATTTGTAGAATCTCTACCGAGCTACCTTCGATGCTGTAGTAGTAATATAGGTTGTTGTTTTATCCCGAATGGGTAGATATTGCAGTTGAGCTTTCCGCCTAATGGAATTAGTTTATCCCGGTTTTCAGAGATTTCTGCTACAATGGTTTAGTGTGCTGAACCAATTGAAGGGGAAGTTCAGAGTAGGCTACATCTACGTGAATCTGGATTTCATTGTAGGCTAATAATAGGAAGGAAGATCTCTCCCTATTGGACATTAGGCAGCCAGTAACGTTACAGTGCAATCATCCAGGGTATGTGATACGGGAGCATAATTCAAGAAAGCTCAAATCTAAGGAGTCACCGATTGAATCACGGAAAGGGTGAAGCGCAGAAGGAGGCCATTCTGCCAGAGGTTTCAGCTGCGTCCAGGGACAACTCAAACAGCCCCACTCGCCTCACGGTTCCACGTGCATTTGCATTTTCGTTTCCTTTCAAGCGTTCGATCGGTTTCTTTTTGAAAGGGAGGATTGAATCTATCTCAGATACAAGCTCAGGCAAGGCGTCCCCAGACCCTAACCACCCCAGCGTAAAATACAGCGGTTTTCCTCTTTTTACCATTGTGTCTTCTAGCATTCAGCTTAACTTTGTGTTATTTGATTCCAGAAAGTTCCCCAAATGGTAACTGCCTGTCCCTGTGTATTTTGCTTCCAACACTCGTGGTCGTCATTAACGATATTAAACCCCCTCTCGACATTCATGTGTTTCTAAGTAGGATAACTCCCTGCTCTCCCATCCTTCCGAGTAAATAAAGATCTGTTTGAGTTCCGCCTTGGCCACTCAGCTCATGATCTGAGCACAGCCTTGTTCCCAAAAAGGGCAAAAAGCTGAACAGAGGAGGTGAAGAGAGAGTGACGGCCCTTGACCGCAAGGCAGCGTTTGATCGAGTGCGTCAAGGGGAATCGAAGGAAAGCTCTCCGCTGTTGAGAGTCATGCATGGCACTAAGGAAGATGATTGTGGTTGCTAGAGTTCAGACAACTCAGTCCTGGGACATTGCTGCAGAAGGTCATCGTGGTGCTGCCCCAGGCTCAATCATCTTCAGTTGGCTTCATCAATGGCCTTCCTTCCATCAAAACGACAGAAGTGCAGATGTTTGTGAAGGATTGCACTATGTTCAGCCCTATTCGCCAAACTTGAGATACTGACCCAGTCATTGTCCGTATGCAGCACGGCCTGGGCAATATTCAGGCTTGGGATGAAAGCTGGCAAGTAACATTGGCGCCAGACTAGTGCCAGGTATTTGCTGTGCCCAACAAGGCAGAATTTAGCCATCTTGCCTTAACTTTCAATGTCATTACCATGGCTGAATTGCAACACCCCGCCATACACAAGCACCACAGCAGCAGCTCACCAATGCTCCTTTTACAACACCTTCCAAATCCGTGGCATCTACCACCTAGGAGAAAAAATGGAGGAGATGCATGGTAACACTAACACCTGAAATCCCGCCACCACCCCCAAGCCACACACTACCCTGACTTGGGACTATATCGCCGTTCCTTCACTGTCACTGGGCCAAAATCCTGGAACTCCCTTCCAAACAGCGCGGTGGGTGCACCTAGTGGTTCGAGAAGGCAGCTCACCACCACTTTCTCAAAGGCAATTAAGGATGGGAAATAAATGCTGGTCTAGCCAGCGACAGACGGACCCCATGAATGAATTTTAAAAAATCATTTACCTAACGTCTTTTAGATCGTCCTTATCACTTTGCGATCAATTAAATCCCTTTCAGAAACATGGTCACTGTTGTAATGCAATGAACGAGATAGCCAATTTTCCCAGAGGGATCCCCCACAAATAGTTTTTTTTTCGTTCATGGGATGTGGGCTTCACTGGCTAGGGCAGCATTTAATGTCCATCCTTAATTGCCCTTGTTCAGAGGACATTTAAGAGTCAACCACATTGCTGCTGGTCTGGAGTACATTTAAAGTATGGACTGCTGATTTTGTTCCCTAGGGGGCATTAATGAGCCAAAAAACATCAATTAAAAGTTACTTGCGTCTATGGGAAATGCCAATAAGTATGTCAATCCTGCGAATAATTCTCCACAGCTCCAAGTGCTCTCAGAGGTAAAACGTTAATTTATGATGTCTTGGGTGTGGCTGACTCATTCCTTGTAGAGGCTACTTTCAATACTTCTTGGCGAATCAACACATTGCTTTCTTTGGCGCAAGGATTTTTGGAGGGCCACAGTAGAATATTACAGTCGTTTAAAAAAAGAAGGAAATTTCCCATCTTTAGCTCCGTTACAAAATTCAAACTGACATTAAGCCTTACCCGTATTCCACAAGCCCATTTTTTTATATGTGTGGGTCTATCTAACAGTCATTTAATTTGGCTACCTCTTCATCACCTGCAAACCACACGAGGTCCAATCTGCAACTAAACAAAAAAAAACTCGCCCAGCAATCACCCGGGTAATTTGAAACCAGAGAACACCGCCCCCCACCCCCCAAAGCTCTACTATCTCGACGAATTCGTAGCCCATACTGGTCAGTCCTCTAACCGACCTTTAGATTAATCATCCCCCATTTTCAATTGCCCTTTTGATCTGATGAAGTGAAAGGGTTTTGCAATATTTCTGGAATTTCAGAATTGATGACATCCGCTAACTGCTCAAAAAAATCTACTTTCGTTCTCACTCCTGACAAATGAACATTTTACTGGCAACCCACTAATGCGAGATTCCCAGACGCCACGTCTCCAGTGATTTAGTTAAGCAAGCTCATCTGGCGCGTTGTCGCATCACCTCTTCTATAATAGGCTCGTTCACACTCAGCCTCAACGATATATTCCCAAACATTAAAGTTATATTCTAAAGCACATGCACCACGACATTCGAAAACGAGATAAAGCAAGAACATTTGAGCTTCATGTCTGGTATGGGTTTCTGTTTAAACACGTATCACACCAAAAAGCGGCATATCGCTCAATTTCCACTTCACAGAACACCGACAGCCTCTCTCATTTTCATCGGGTGTTCTGATGAGATAATTGCACCCTGCGTCGTGCTGGGTGGTTACAGTGATGTGAATATACATTAGCGAGAGAGAGAGAGAGAGAGAGAGATAGAGGGAGCAACTTCAGAACAGATACATTTGTCCAACAGCCAGGCACAGAGTGACAGGAAAAGAAAACAGAAACGTTCACAAATGCTCTAACAATATATTTTGGACATGGTCGGAAGACACGCTTGAAACAGCGAATTAACTCGGGGACACGTCGACTGCCATCTCACTGTTGCGAAGGCTTGAAGCATCTGTTCCCTCCACTGTTTTTTTCTGCCTGGGGATAATACAAATAAGATTGCATTGACAAAGATTGAAATGATATAATTGAGTTAAGCAAGTTCGATTGCTATCTTGTGGAATTCCTGGAAAATTCCATCTTAATGACGAGAATTCCTGTCTAACCCCATACCTGGTTTGAAGAAAACATATCTAACGCCTACGGAGCAACGGGCTCTCCATAAAATCACTCCACCATAAACACAACGTACGTGGACTAACATTCGACCTAACCCCAGGGAGAATATAAATAGACAAAACATTCGCGCAAATGACGGAGCAGGCTCGAGGGGCTGAATGGCTCCTTTTTCGGGTATTCGTAAAATAAATAATGTTGATTGAACATTTTTTTTTTGAAAATAAATAAGAAAGTCATACGTTGCTTGGAAAATAAAAGCGTCGAAATGGGGCAAAGGAGTGAACAGATGCAGGATCGCAAATGCACAAATGGCTAAAAGTGGTGATACAGACGATTCGGGACACGTCAGAAATGTTGACCAGGACTCCAGTTTAAGAGCAGGGGTTAGAAGATTGAAAATTATTGGGGTTTTGTTAGACCCAAACGGAAACTCGGCGAGGCCAAGGTTGGACAAAGATGCAAACTTTTCCTCGACCCATTTAAAAATGGAAAAAAAGTATCATTGAAGAACACGCACACACAGTATACCATAATTCCAAAAAAAGGCCGGATTAGACCAACCCGAAAAGGGTGGACAGAGCGAGCCCATTTTCGCTTCCAGCAGCAGAAGGCTATGGTGTCTACTGACTGAGGTCATAAATGTAATGATGGATTTTGCTAGTTAAGCTTCGAGACACATTGTCTGTCTTGCGCTGCGGCTAAGGACCAAGCACCACAGAAGATAACCACCATGCAATGGCTGGGCCGACACCTGTGCTGAATATTTTATGCCAGTATATGGAACTCAATGCATGCCTAGATATCAGGGACTGCATAGAAAGCAGAAGGCCACCGATTAAACTCAAACGTTAAATGTTCGACAAACACCAGCAATATATTTGTTTTAAAATGTCTTACCTTTCGGTGACAGGCCGACACGAAATGTTCAACAAGTATTAGCACCAGCAGCAAGAGCACGAGGGCACACAAATAATGTCGCAAGGAGGACTTCGAGGCGATGTATTTATCTGTGAAAGGACAAGGCAGCGTTTTAGTTCGTCGTGCGTTCAACCCTTCCCAAGAGGACCCGAGGCGGCGCCGACGTCCTCATCTTGTTAGGAAGATTCAGAACAAGGCGGATCTCAGCATCTCAGGATACGGGCTAGGCAATTTAAGTCTGACATGAGGGGACACGTGTTCACTCAGAGGGCGGTGAACCTGTGGAATTCTCGACCACAGAGGTTACTGAATACATTGAAGGGAAAAATAGTTAGATTTCTGGACTCCAAAGGCATCAAAGGGTACGGGGTGAGAGCGGGAGCCTAGTGTTGCGATGAAGGATACGCCATGATGATATTGAATGGCGGAGAGGGCTGGAAGGGTCGACTGACCTACCCCTGCTTCTATGTTTCTCTGTTTCTATTTGAATAAAATAATTGGCATAACGTAAGAGAGCCAATTCATAAACATATTGGCACGTGTTAATGATTTTGGGCGTAGCTTGCTTGGTAAAGCCTATGGGAACGGTTTCAACTCAATGCATGTGGCAGCATTGAACCTCTGCAGCCCATCGTTCCCTCTTATGAAGGCTGCCTTCAAATAAGGATGGGCTAACCCATAGTACGGATCGAGGGAGAACGAGGAAACGGGAAGTAACCTCGCTTTTACACTCAAATAAATAAAGCGAGTAAAATTGGCAGTCTGGTTAACTATTGCAGGTATTTTCGCAAATATCAAATCGTGTAAAACGAAATTAGTCCTTTTTTCTATGGACTGCATGTAAGCAAGCGAATCGGATGTTGAGATGAAACAAACTTGTTCTAAGACCAGTCGGCACTAACCTTCCTCAGTAACCGCAATAGGTTTACTCAGCGGTGAACGGTATAGATCTCCTAAAGCTTCTGTTAGATATCCGCAACAGTAATTTCCCGCAAAATCTTTCCTCATGACATTGATGCCAAATGTCGCAAGTGGCAATCGGCCAGTAACAACACGAATCTGCTCATAACCTGCGGACGTAGATTTGTACAGGTGAAATGTTCCCCCGTTCTCACGAATATCGCCTTTGCAGGAGACAAAAACATTCTCTCCGTTTGAATTTGCGGTCATATCTGCCTCTTTTTTGATCGTCGGTGCGGCGGGTACGTCTGTAACATAAAAAATGATCTGTAAATTCTGAAGCAAAACTCAACCAACGAAACATGAGTATAAATGTGTGCAGATATAAATCTATCTTGTCCTTTCCAAAAAAAACAAAATAGCAGTGCAATTTTATTGCTTTAAAAAGCGAACCGAACGGAAGAAAGTTAAAACTGGGACGTGTTCATGTTCTTATGCATTCGGTCCGATCTCAGTGACTTTCAGCAATAATCATGTTGTTATGACATGGCCGGTGATGTGTGTGCCAGGCGGATCGAATCCACAAGAGGAGCCTGGCCACGCTATCACAACGGTTTCTCAATTTATATACACTACGAGAAATTTCTGCACTGAAATCAGAGTCCACTGACACCTTTGGAGATTTTTTAAAAAACCGAAATTAAAACATTGATCAAAAATGAAAGATTTCAAGCAGGCTCATACGACAATAGTTATTTATCGCCATAACAATTCCCCAAATTCCTAATGAACCTGACTCCCAATGACACAGCACCCTTTAAGGCAACAGTCCAAAATAGATTTGAAATTGACATAGGCCGAGCCAACATGCTTCAGCAACACCCATTCGACAGTGAAATTCCAAACGCTTTGCTCCACCTTTGGTTACTGGACACAGCAGGGTTCTGCAAAACCTTCTGTAGGCTTCACCAAGGCTGTTTTACACACTCCTTTTTGATCTTACGTGCCCCCAACCCCCTTCACCCCAACATAGCCTTCCATTCCTCTCCATATATAAAAAAACTTTCATGTTGCCAATATGGTCATTAACTTTGGGGAAAATAAACACATTCCTTATCTTGTTAGTTGTAAAGACCCTGTCATCCCCTTGAATCTCAATCAGCTCTTCACTTAAACAAAACGCAAATGTACTTAACACCCTATATGCTAATCCCTCATCCTTGTTTGCTCATTAGTATTTCAAATGCCTTTTACCCCAACTTCGTTTGATAAGGTCAAGCTTGCAGTCTGCCTGACTCTAATTCAGTTAAATCTCACAGACAGAAAAACCTACGCCCACACCCACAAACCTAATTCACAATAAACCACAAAAACGTCATGGGAAAAAAGTCTAAGTTCCATGGCAATTGCACATCTCCCAACACAATATTCATTTTCCTTAACTTCCAAATTGGAACCAGGTTTTCTATTCGCAGGTGGATCTTTGTCTGCTGCCACTCACGTACATTTCATTTAATTTAGCTGAGAAATAGAACATTACTCCTGTCTGTAGTTGTATCATTGATATTAGCAATACAAAAACAGAATTACCTGGAAAAACTCAGCAGGTCTGGCAGCATCGGTGGAGAAGAAATCAGTTAACGTTTCGAGTCCAACATGACCCTTCGGCAGAACTGAGTATAGTTAGGAGAGAGGTGAAATATAAGCTGGTTTAAGGTGGGGTGGGTGGGTGGGTGGGTGGGTGGGGGGGGGAGAGAGAAGTTGAGGGTGGGGTGATTGTGGGGATAAGCAAGCAGTGATAGGAGCAGATAATCAAAAGATGTCACAGACAAAAGGATCAAAGAGGTGTTGAAGGTGGTGATATTATCTAAGAAAAGTGCTAATTAAGAATGGAAGGCAGGACACTCAAGGTCCAGCTCTATTGGGGGGTGGGGTGGAAAGACTAACAAAGTTTTAGATTTAGATTTAAAAATAATGGAAATAGGTGGGAAAAGAAGAATCTATATAAATTATTGGAAAAAAAAATTGAAATTAGCAGTCTAACAACCAATGTGACCTCAGCAATTCCAAAGCCATACCACCTTATTGCAATCCATGGCTTTAAAAAACTCATTTAGTTCGATTTTTCTTTCTTTATTTTTTCCTATGCAGACTTTAACTTTAAGATAATGTCAACTGTTGAAAGTACTCAACGGTGTCCGTACAAGTGCTGCCTGGCGACGTACAAGGTCTACAGCACCTCTCAAAATGCCAATGTACCGGCGTCGTTTGTCTCCAGGTGAGTAGAACGTTAAGAATATAACTGAAAATGGGACTAATTGTAAGGGGGAAAAAAAATCCCAATGCCTCAGTCCACTAAGTTATTCAAACTGTCCCAGTAGATCAATGTCGTAATATTAGGCGTCTGTAACATGCTCCATAAAGACACAGGTCCCCACAGAAGCTCGAAAATACAGAAGTACTTCCAACAGAAAACGACCCCTACTTCTCTAAAAGTATTGGCACTACGTGATGTATGTTATTTTAAATGCACAGTAGGAATCGCTGCAATTATTCTACCAGAGCGGTAAGCAGGCACTGGGCGCCAGTCAGTTGCATCATGACGGATGTTTCCGTCTGTCAACCGAAACCTGTTGCTTAGTCGAAATTCCGGATGTTAGGTAATGCCTTGATCAACGTCAATCTACGAATTAGACATCTCCGAATTGTATTGCGATAAATCTTCTATGTTTAAAACAATAGAAACGCTGAGGTTACAAAGGCTCAGTCCCTCTCTCTCTCAGGGAGATATCTGTACACTGACTGGTGTCTCTCAGTCCCCTCTCTCTCTCAGGGAGATATCTGTACACTGACTGGTGTCTCTCAGTCCCCTCACTCTCTCGGAGATATCTGTACACTGACTGGTGTCTCTCAGTCCCCTCTCTCTCTCAGGGAGATATCTGTACACTGACTGGTGTCTCTCAGTCCCCTCTCTCTCTCAGGGAGATATCTGTACACTGACTGGTGTCTCTCAGTCCCCTCTCTCTCTCAGGGAGATATCTGTACACTGACTGGTGTCTCTCAGTCCCCTCTCTCTCTCAGGGAGATATCTGTACACTGACTGGTGTCTCTCAGTCCCCTCTCTCTCTCAGGGAGATATCTGTACACTGACTGGTGTCTCTCAGTCCCCTCTCTCTCTCTCAGGGAGATATCTGTACACTGACTGGTGTCTCTCAGTCCCCTCTCTCTCTCTCTCTCTCCCAGGGAGATATCTGTACACTGACTGGTGTCTCTCAGTCTCTCTCTCTCAGGGAGATATCTGTACACTGACTGGTGTCTCTCAGTCCCCTCTCTCTCTCAGGGAGATATCTGTACACTGACTGGTGTCTCTCAGTCTCTCTCTCTCAGGGAGATATCTGTACACTGACTGGTGTCTCTCAGTCCCCTCTCTCTCTCGGGGAGATATCTGTACACTGACTGGTGTCTCTCAGTCCCTCTCTCTCAGGGAGATATCTGTACACTGACTGGTGTCTCTCAGTCCCCTCTCTCTCAGGGAGATATCTGTACACTGACTGGTGTCTCTCAGTCCCCTCTCTCTCAGGGAGATATCTGTACACTGACTGGTGTCTCTCAGTCCCCTCTCTCTCTCAGGGAGATATCTGTACACTGACTGGTGTCTCTCAGTCTCTCTCTCTCAGGGAGATATCTGTACACTGACTGGTGTCTCTCAGTCCCCTCTCTCTCTCAGGGAGATATCTGTATACTGACTGGTGTCTCTCAGTCCCTCTCTCTCAGGGAGATATCTGTACACTGACTGGTGTCTCTCAGTCCCTCTCTCTCAGGGAGATACCTGTACACTGACTGGTGTCTCTCAGTCCCCTCTCTCTCTCTCAGGCAGATATCTGTACACTGACTCCACGTCCCATCTGCACCTTCATGAAGAACTGGCCAGCTGATGGCCTAATTCTTGGAGGCACAACAACATCCCCGTAACGTGTTGCACAATATGACTAATCGCCCACTATGTTCAACTTTGGCAACGGGTCTATGATAGAAATGTTCTGTCACCTAACAGAGGTAGGCGTTGCAAAACAGTTGATAGAGCGTGTGATTAAGAAAGTCCTGCATCCGGTGCTCGATGCAGCACCCTACGTCAGACAGGATGAACCAGCCCTCTGCTCCACCACCCTCCTAACGGCGTTAAGAGCCACAGCACTACCGGACGGAAGCGGGTGGACATTGAGCCCTGAGCTGAGAGTTGTGAAAAGTTTGAATAGAAGCGTAAACATACGTTATTCAAGGTGATTCAGATGTTCGAGATCCAGAGAGTGCAAACTAGTCAGATGGTGCATTTATTGTCGGCCGTGTTGTCAAATGACCAATGGAAATTGTTCCAAATTAAAACACTCGTTAATGTTCAGGTTTTAGGGGGCACGATAGAAGAGGCTCTTAGTACTTGCAGGTAAATTCACTAATCCAAGGTTCAGCAGCGATTGAAAGTCGTCGTAAATATTTGACTCATAGAAGTTTGCAGCACAGAAGGAGAACGTTCGGGTCATCGTGTCCTCTCCAGTCAAGAAAGATCTTACTCCCCTAATCCCATTTTCCAGCCCTTGGAACATAGCCCTGGAGGCTATGGCAATGCAAGTGAATATCTAAATCCTTCTTCAATGTTACGACGGTTTCTTACTCAACTACCCTTTCAGGCAGTGAGTTCCAGACTCCCACAAACCTCTTGCTGAAAAATATTTTCCTCAACTCCCCTCTTAGCCTTCTACATCTGACCTTAAATCTATGCCCCCTGGTTATTGACCCCTCTACTAATGGAAAAAGCGCCTTCCTACCCACCATATCTATGCCCCTCATAACCTTATACACTTCTTTCAGGTCCCTTTTCACTGCTCCAAGGAAAACAACCTCATCCTGTCCAATCCTTCCTCCCAGCTCAGACCCTCCAGCCCAGGCAACATCTTGGTGAATCACCATCTCCTGCACCATCTCCAATGCAGTCAAATCCTTCCTATCATTCGGTGCCCAGAACTGCACGTAGCACTCCATTTATGGCCTAACCAGCGTTTTATACAGTTCCAGTATAACCTCCCTGCCCTTGTATTCCATGCTTAGCCTAATGAAAGCAAGTATCCCATATGCCTTCATTACCATCTGATCCACCTGCCCTCCTAAGGTCAGGGATCTGTGGATATGCACACCAAGGTCCCTCTGATCTTCAGTACTTTTCCAGGATCTTACCCTGCTATTTGAGAGTGGCAAAAGCGACTGCCTTGCTCTAGGAAACGTTTAATTTCGACTCCAGCCACCAGGTATGTTAACACCAATGGCGGCTAGTATTCGGGGTGAGGGTGTGTGTTTTCTGGGGAGGCGCGGGCTGTTGGGAGATAACAATACCTGGGGAGGTTTGAGTTAATTGAAGCGTAGTCATCAGGGAATTGTAAAAGGCTGTTCACGTTTGACTAAACATATTAAAAGAGGAGGCTGGAGAGCGAATGGATGTTGCAGAGTTTCAACAAAGTGCCACTTGATAGGCCAAGTAACATAACCGAGGCTCGGGGGAAATGACTGCCAGTGTCCACCTGGGTAAATAAATGGCGTAAGGACAGAAGCCAGCAAGTCGCAGCAACTGGTTATTGTTCAGATTGAAGCATGTCAAACTACCTTGTTGCCTAAGAGGCAGTAAGAGGAGGACTCTTTTTTTGTTTGTTTTGCTTTTTTTGTTTGTTTGCTTGATTTATACACGTGCTGTATTTTGTAACCGAGAATAAAACCACAAGATTGGCCCACGAAGACAACCTGGAACAACTGACTTAACAGTGAGGACGAAAATAATCGTCTGCAGCTAGACATAGTTAGGCAAGCAGAACGAACAGGCAAATGGCAGATTAAACTTGCTGTAAATAAGTGTGGGGTTGAAGCATTTTGGCAGCAAGCGATAGATAGATAGAGGCAGGGCAGGTGGAGGGGAGCCTGTGGATACATTTGAACCCACCGTTGATGTGTGAAAGTGCAAGCTGGAAGTTGGCAAAGACAGTGAGACATTGGGTTTCATAAATGAGGAATTGCGTAGGGAGCAAGGGGAGTGACCGGTAAATGTTTATATCGTTATGGTTCGTCCCCAGCTGCGGCGTTGCCTTCAGTTCTGGGCACCATCGTTTGACAAAGAGGTGAGGGTCCTTGGGAAGGTGCCTGAGACACTTACCCGTGTTACCTAGGGATTGGGGGGTTTCAGTTGCACTTTTTTTTGTTTGGAAAAGCCTGGGGGTTTTCACTTTGGAGCAATGGAAATTGAGGATAGATTTTATAGGACTGTATGCGATTATGACGCTCTTGGTTAAGGTGGCAAAGCAGAACTCTTTCCCACTAGCGAATAGCACAAGGACTAGGGGAGAGGTTAAAATAACGTTTCAGGAAAGAAATGCAGTGGGAATGCAATGAAGATTTTTTTCTTTTTCTCACACAGCCAATAATAATTGACCTCGGACACCCTGTTGCGCGAGTGTGGCCGAGCCAAAACGACCAATGACCCCCCACCACACAAGGAACTCGAATGATCTCTTCAAAACATTATGCCTTAAGGGGTGAGTGGGACTGACGAGATGGCTCAGTGGAGAGCCAGCCTGAACTCGTTAGACCCAATGGGCTCGTTTACAGGTGAATGATTGCGACACTAAACAATCTCAAATGAACAGCTTGCAGAAATGGACGGTAACTGAATGATCTCTTCAAAACATTATGACTTAAGAGATCGGGCGGGTGAGTGGGACTGACTCAATTAACCCCGCGTGTTAACGCATAATGTGGGGAAGAATATCACTCTGTGAATGAGAAACATGTTACACCGTAAGGCGCAAACCTGGCTTTGAAAATTCAAAAGAGCCAGTGTTGGCAGAATACGATCAGCAGGAGAATCGATCAACTTGGGTATCGGAGGGAAAACTGTAGCAGGAATATTCCAACTCTCCACCATAGCTGGTACAAACATGGAACGCCAGTGACGGTCGGTAATTCTTCAAAGCTTAAAATTATTACATGCTATTAGTTAGGAAATTGTTCCAAATTAGCACTCAGGTTTGCTGGGCATGCGCAGCCAACACATTTCAATCTGAGCGTGATAGGCTGAAGCAGAGACAACTTAATCATTGTTACGTCCAGTAGGAACACTATTGTGTTGCCACAGTTGAGGCCTTTCAACACGGAACCCTCACTTACCCTGTACCCATTTCCCCATCTGAGCTGCCCGGGGCTCCTAAAATCGATCAAGAGTTGCAAATATCACCGCCCAGTGTGATGTCAATGACACCCGAAAGCAGGGTGACACCGCAAACCCATTGCTGTTCGACAATGGAGATTCGCCCACCCATTCCTCCGCCCACCTGGACTACCGACACTTAAAAGAAAAAAAAGAGAGCAGGGAACGAACGCTAAACACGAATCATCGTCCACAACAACCTCTGTATTTAGCTGTAAGATGAGAATTTAAATTTGGCTATTCAGATTGACAGGCTAATTGTGGATCCTTGCTGGGAGCTCCCAGGTAAAGTGTTACAAACCTAGTTATTTCTCAAAGCATTTCTCTGTTGGCTCCGTTGATTACCATATTCAAGTTGCACAGAGAGGGAGGAAAAACGTCCACCAGGAAAGAGGGAGGGAGGGAAGGAGGGGAAAAGATTCGGCTCAGCAGCGAGGGCAGTACAGAGGAACCTCACGGACAATTATCTGGAAGTTGAATCGGAGCAAGTGAACTCTTGGCGAAATTCGAAAATTTTAGTGGCGCTCTACGAATGGCAATGGTAATCGACTGTAATCCCCAAGGCGATCCGCAATAGAATCAGAACCAGGGTTACTTGACCCTGCATAGCTTCGTGAATCCTGTGTCAAATGAGGATAACTATATTTTCAGATGATTCTTCCAGTGCAAATGCCAAAACGCTCCCCCACCCCCTCATTGATTTCTATTATTATTATATTCCTGCTCTACTTTTCGACAGAAGGTTGCAAAGCAAGAGGTATACCTTGCAGTGACACTACTATTAATTACAACCTATAGCAAACCCGGCCAAATTTGGATAGAGCCTAAACTGGGAGAAGATTTGAAACAATTTGAGGTCTGAAGACGAGTCCATACGGACTCGAAACGTGAACTTCATTTTTTTTTAAATCTCTCCACAGATGTTATTAGACCCGCTGAGTTTCCCCCCACCCACCCCCACCACCACCACCTTCCCCCCACCCAAGCATTTTCTGTTTTCGTTGCATTATTTGCATATCATCTCACGAGGGAATATGACAACGTAGAACAGGTAAATAGGATCTAATACTTTTCGTGAATGCAATGGGGTGCATGGGGTTGATTATTGCATGGGGTGAGCGGGAGAGAGGCTTGGGGTGAGCGGGATAAACAGGTACCATAAACAGGTACAGCATGGGGTTAGATACAGAGTAAAGCTCCCTCGATACTGTCCCCATCAAACACTCCCAAGGCAGGTACAGCACGTGGTGAGATACAGAATAAAGTTCCATCTGCACTGTCCCCATCAAATACTGCCAGGGCACGTACAGCACGGGGTTAGATACAGAGTAAAGCTCCCTCTATAATGTCCAAATCAAACTCTCCCAGGACAGGTACAGCACAGAGTGAGATTCAGTTTAAAGCTTCCTCTACACTGTCCCCATCAAACACTCCCAGGACGGGTAAAGCACTGGGTTAGATACAGAGTAAAGCTCCCTCTACACTGTCCTCATCAAACACTCCCAGGACAGGAACTGGACAGGGTTAGATACAGAGTAAAGCCACCTCTACACTTTCCCCATCAAACACTCCAAGGTCAGCGAAAGCACTGGGTTAGATACAGAGTAAAGCTTCCACTAAACTGTCCCCATCAAACACTGCCAGGACAGGTAAAGCTCTGGGTTAGATACAGAGTAAAGCTCCCTCTACACTGTCCACATCATACTCTCCCAGGACAGGTACAGCATGGGGTTAGATACAGAGTAAAGCTACCTCTACACCGTCCCCATCAAACACTCCCAGGGCAGGTACAGTACGGGGTTAGATACAGAGTAAAGCTTCCTCCACACTGTCCCCATCAAACACTCCCAGGACAGGTACAGCACGGGGTTATATACAGAGTAAATCTCCCTCTACACCGTCCCCATCAAACACTCCCAGGACAGGTGCAGCACAGGGTTAGATACAGAGTAAAGCTCCCTCTACACTGTCCCCATCAAACACTCCAAGTACAGGTACAGCACGGGGTTAGATACAGAGTAAAGCTCCCTCTGCACTGTCCCCATCAATCACTCCCTGGACAGGAACAGGGCAGGGTTGGATACAGAGTAAAGCTCCCTCTATACTGTCCCCATCAAACGCTCTCAGGACAGGAACAGGACAGGATTAGATACAGAGTAAAGCTACCTCTACACTTTCCCCATCAAACACTCCCAGGGCAAGTAAAGCACTGGGTTAGATACAGAGTAAAGCTCCCTCTACACTGTCCCCATCAAACACTTCCAGGACAGGTACAGCACAGGGTTAGATACAGAGTAAAGCTCCCTCGATACTGTCCCCATCAAACACTCCCAGGACAGGTACAGCACGGGGTTAGATACAGAATAAAGCTCCCTCTATACTGTGCCCATCAAAATCTCCCTGGGCAGGTACAGCACGGGGTTAGATATAGAGTAAAGCTCCCTCGAAACTGTCTCCATCAAACACTGCCAGGACAGGTACAGCACGGGGTTAGATACAGAGTAAAGCTCCCTCTATACTGTCCCCAACTAACACTCCCAGGACAGGTACAGCACAGGGTTAAATATAGAATAAAGCTCCCTCCATACTGTCCCCATCAAACATTCGCAGAGAGAAATAGAGACTGAGAAACGGATTGAGAAGGGATCTCCATCCTCCCTCACCAACTCTCTCTCATCCAAAACTGGAGAGAGTTGATGTAAGAGGGAATGAGGAGACGGTGAGAGTGAAAGAGAGTTGGGGGGAGAGGGTGAGAGAGTGGGGATGAGAGTGACAGAGCTTTTGGGTGAGTGGTTTGGTTTGATAGAGAGAGAGTGTTGGGTGAGAGGTAGAGAGGGTGGGAGTGATAGGGAGAGAGAGTTGGGGAGTTTAGGAGAGAGAGTTGGGGTGAGAGGGAGATAGAGTTGGGGTGAGAGGGAGATAGTGTTGGGGTGAGAGGGAGAGTGGGTTGTGTTGAGAGGCAGAGAGGTTTGGAGTGAGAGGGAATGAGGGTTGGGATGAGAGGGAGACAGTTTTGGGGTGAGAGGGAGACAGTGTTGGGGTGAGAGGCAGAGAGGTTTGGAGTGAGAGGGAATGAGGGTTGGGATGAGAGGGAGACAGTGTTGGGGTGAGAGGGAGACAGTGTTGGGGTGAGAGGGAGACACTGTTGGGGTGAGAGGGAGACAGTGTTGGGGTGAGAGGGAGACAGTGTTGGGGTGAGAGGGAGACAGTGTTGGGGTGAGAGGGAGACAGTGTTGGGGTGAGAGGAAGACAGCGTTGGGGTGAGGGGGAGAGTGGGTTGGGGTGAGAGGGAGACAGCGTTGGGGTGAGAGGGAGACAGTGTTGGGGTGAGAGGGAGACAGTGTTGCGGTGAGAGGGAGACAGTGTTGGGGTGAGAGGGAGACAGTGTTGGGGTGAGAGGGAGACAGTGTTGGGGTGAGAGGGAGACAGTGTTGGGGTGAGAGTGAGAGAGTGTTGGGGTGAGAGGGAGAGAGAGTGGGGATGAGAGGGAGAGAGAGTGGGGATGAGATGGTGAGTTGGTTGGTGTGAGAGGGTGAATGGGTTGTGTTGAGAGGTAGAGAGGGTTGGAGTAAGAGGGAATGAGGGTTGGGGTGAGAGGGAGAATGGGTTGGGGTGAGAGGGAGAGTGGGTTGGGGTGAGAGGGAGAGTGGGTTGGGGTGTGAGGGAGAGTGGGTTGGATTGAGAGGGAGAGTGGGTTGGGGTGAGAGGGTGAGTGGGTTGGGGTGAGAGGGTGAGTGGGTTGGGGTGAGAGGGAGAGAGGGTTGGGGTGAGAGGGAGAGTGGGTTGGGGTGAGAGGGAGAGTGGAGTGGGGTGAGAGGGAGAGTGGGTTGGGGTGAGAGGGAGAGTGGGTTGGGGTGAGAGGGAGAGTGGGTTGGGGTGAGAGGGAGAGAGAGTTGGGGTGAGAGGGAGAGTGGGTTGGGGACTGCGATTACTGCCATTGTTTTGGGGGTCTGTGTGAGATCAGGGTTTGGAACTGGGGTAACACAACCAACAGGGGAAAGAAATATAAATTTATTATTAAGCCAAAAATAAAGACAGGCCCTTGTTGAGACCATGTCTGTCCTGGGATTAACCCTCAGTGGACAGGATCAGCAAGGGGTCCTGTCTGGAAAGAGAGAGGGAGAGGGAAAGCTGGAGTGACAGAGACAGGGAAATGCCACCCCCTCCCCCAGAAACGTCGTGTGTTCCCTGTTGCAGTTCAGGAAAAGCTGCAGGCCGTTTCTGCACAGGGGGATCCCACAGGCAGCAATGTAATGCTATCCGGATGGGAACAGGGAGACACATTTCCTTCCCCAGCCTCATGCCTGCTGTAACCCTCCCTCTTCCCCCTCTCCCCCCCTCCCCGGGCACCATGTGTGCTCTGAGTCCGGACACATCCCCAGAAAGGTCTAAACTCCTTCTCTTCAAACCGGGAACAAGCTGCTGCTTCCTGGGGGAGACTTTTTGAAATCTCCGTCCCAGCATCGATTTTTACAAACCAGGCGTCCCCGGGAGGGTGTGACTGAGGCTTTTCTGCAGAGACTGGGAGCTGGGCACTGACTCCACACTGGAGACCCTCCCCTAACCCGCCCCAGACCCTGTGTCTCTTCATCACCCTCAACCCCCTGCCTCTGTTTCACTGTCTTTTCCTGTTTCCCTCAATCTCCCCCCTCTCTCTCTGTTGTAACGTAGGGACACATCCTAGAGAGACTGAATTCAAAAGATGTTCCACCTCCAAATTCATCGCCCTGCCTAAAACACCAGCATTATTCAGGAATTAGCACAAACTTTTACACACACTCACAGTTAGGACTTGGTAAAGGGCTCCTGAGGGACAGGAAATGAGTCCAATCAGCACATTTTTAATAAATTAACTGGTTGTGGCACAGTATGAAACACTGCAGGGAATTTGTGCACAGCATGATCCCACAAGGTGCAGCCAGCTCTGTTCAGCACTTTTTAAATGGGGCAATATTTACACAGAGAGAGGCAGCAAGTTGGAGAGGGACTAAGACAGTGAAGATCCCCGACCATTTCAGAACCTCAGAAAGACTGAGCGCTTTGCAGTGAAAGAATGAATTTTTAAAATGCTCTCATTGTTAGTGAGTCACTTACTTCACTGTCCCTGGATTCATTTTCGCAATTCGGCCTTTTCTAAAAGATGTGACTGGGAGCTGGGCAGAGTCTACACATTGGAGACCCCCAGATCCTGTGTCTATTCACACCCCCTCCTCTTGTTTTGCTACCTCAGCCCCTCTGTTTCAACCCTCTTTCCAGACATTAAGGCAAACTTGTAGCATTCTAAACTATTATCTTAAATTGTTAATAAATACTGAGAAACAGAGACAGACACGGGCTTTGCAGCAGCAGAAAGAATGTCAATCATTCCATCCCGGGGGTTTTTACTTCCAGATTCAGTTATAGAAAATTCAGAATTCAAATTCACAACAGCAAAGTGTGGAACTGAATGCCCGGATCCTTCAATATTCCAGGGAATACACCTGGAATTTATGTCTCCATACCTGTGTCTCTGTCACATTTAAAATACTAATGTTACATGAGTCAACTCTGTCTTAAGTGTCCCAGTGCTGTGGGGACATAAAATGGCCACTGTGAACAAACCTAAAATGGCTGCCTGGTGTTTGTAGACTAGATTCTCAGAGGAAGAGATTCAGGGAGAGAGGGAAAGAGAGCTGGGTAAGTGAGTGAGATAGAGAGAGGAGATCAAGCGATAAAAAAGTGATGACTTGAGAGAGAGAGATGAAGAGAGGGGAGCGAGTTAGGGTAAAGATATTGGGTGAGTTAGAGAAGCAGAGAAATGTATAGAGTGGCAGAGAGATGGGTTGGGAGAGGGAGAGAAGGAACGAGACAGGATGACAGAAAGAGAAAGTGTAGGGGGCAACTGGAAATGTTCAAAAATGTGTTAACATTATTGAGTGTAAAGAACAATATCCTGTGAGATATCCCTTCTCCACCTTAAAATTGGAGGGAGAGCCTTTAACCAACTTTAAGATGGGGGGAGACCCCTTCCTCAACTTGTGATGAGGAAGTGCTGGAATCTAATCTAGGGGTTTGTGGGGTTTATATATAGAATAAGAGATACCCAGGAGTGAGTTACAGACTGGAATCTAATCGAGGGGTTTGTGGGGTTTATATATAGAATAAGAGATACCCAGGAGTGAGTTACAGACTGGAATCTAATCGAGGGGTTCGGGGTGGTTTACATATAGAATAACAGATACCCGGGAGTGAGTTACAGACTGGAATCTAATCGAGGGGTTCGGGGTGGTTTATATATAGAATAAAAGATCCCCGGGAGTGAGTTACAGACTGGAATCTAATCGAGGGGTTCGGGGTGGTTTATATATAGAATAACAGATACCCGGGAGTGAGTTACAGACTGGAATCTAATCGAGGGGCTCGGGGTGGATTATATATAGAATAACAGATACCCGGGAGTGAGTTACAGACTGGAATCTAATCGAGGGTTTCGGGGTGGATTATATATAGAATAACAGATACCCGGGAGTGAGTTACAGACTGGAATCTAGTCGAGGGGTTCGGGATGGATTATATATAGAATAACAGATACCCGGGAGAGAGTTACAGACTGGAATCTAATCGAGGGGTTTGGGGTGGTTTATATCTTGAATAACAGATACCCGGGAGTGAGTTACAAACTGGAATCTAATCGAGGACTTCAGGGGGTTTATTTATAAAACAACAGATACCCGGGAGAGAGTTACAGACTGCAATCTAATCGAAGGGGTCGGGGTGTTTTATATATATAATAACAGATACCTGGGAGTGAGTTACAGGCTGGAATCTAAACGGGGCGTTCGGGGTGGTTTATATATATAACAACAGATAGCCGGAGTGAGTTACAGGCTGGAATCTAAAAGAGGGGTTCGAGGTGGATTATATATAGAATAACAGATACCCGTGATGGAGTTACAGACTGGGATTGAATTGATGGGTTTGGTGGGTATATATATATATAGGCTGATAGATACCCGGGAATGAGTAACAGATTCGAATCTAATGGAGGATTTTTGGGATGGTTTAAATAAAGAAAATCAGATACCTGAGAGTGAGTTATAGACTGGAATCTGATCAAGAGTTTCGGGGATTTATAAATAGAATCACAGATACCCGAGGGTGAGTTACAGACTGGAATCTAATCGAGAGTTTCGGGGATTTATAAATAGAATCACTGATAGGCGAGAGTGAGTTACAGACTGGAATCTAATCTAGGGGTTTGCTGGGTTTATATATAGAATATCTGATACCCGGGAGTGGGTAACCTCTACACTTTCCCCATCAAACACTCCCAGGGCAGGTAAAGCACTGGGTTAGATACAGAGTAAAGCTCCCTCTACACTGTCCCCATCAAACACTCCCAGGACAGGTAAAGCAAGGGGTTAGATACAGAGTAAAGCTCCCTCTACACTGTCCCCATCAAACACTCCCATGACAGGAACAGGACAGGGTTAGATACAGAGTAAAGCTCCCTCTACACTGTTCCCATCAAACACTCCCAGGACAGGAACTGGACAGGGTTAGATACAGAGTAAAGCAACCTCTACACTTTCCCCATCAAACACTCCCAGGGCAGTTAAAGCACTGGGTTAGATACAGCGTAAAGCTCCCACTACACTGGCTCCATCATACACTCCCAGGGCAGGTACAGCACGGGGTTAGATACAGAGTAAATCTCCCTCTAACATGTCCCCGTCAGACACTCCGAGGACTGGTACAGCACAGGGTTAGATACAGAGTAAAGCTCCCTCTACACTGTCCCCATCAAGCACTCACAGGGCAGGTACAGGACAGGGTTAGATACAGAGTAAATCACCCTCATCACCGTCCCCATCAAACACTCCCAGGGCAGGGACAGCACGGGGTTAGATACAGAGTTAAGCTTCCTCTACGCTGTCCCCATCAAACACTCCCAGGAAGGGTACAGCACGGAGTTAGATAAAGATTAAATCTCCCTCTACAACGCCCCCATCAAACACTCCCAGGACAGGTACAGCACAGGGTTGGATACAGAGTAAAACTCCCTCTCCACTGTCCCCAACAAACACTCCAAGGACAGAAACAGGACAGGGTTAGATACAGAGTAAACCTCCCTCTGCACTGTCCCCATCAAACACTCCCTGGACAGAAACAGGACAGGGTTAGATACAAAGTAAAGTTCCCTCTATACTGTCCCCATCAAACACTCCCAGGACAGGAACAGCACGGGGTTAGATACAGAGTAAAGCTCCCTCTACACCGTCCCCATCAAAGACTCCCAGCGCAGGCACATTAAGGGGTTAGATACAGAGTAAAGCTCCCTCTACACTTTCCCCATAAAACACTCCCAGGGCAGGTAAAGCACTGGGTTAGATATAGAGTAAAGATCCCTCTACACTGTCTTCATCAAACACTCCCAGGACTGGTACAGCACAGGGTTAGATACAGAGTAAAGCTCCCTCTATACTCTCCCCATCAAACACTCCCAGGACTGGTACAGCACGGGGTTAGATACAGAGTAAAGCTCCCACTACACTGTCCCCATCAACACTCCCAGGACAGGAACAGGACAGGGTTAGATACAGAGTTAAGCTACCTCTACACTTTCCCCATCAAACACTCCCAGGGCAGGTGAAGCACTGGGTTAGATAAAGAGTAAAGCTCCCTCTACACTGTATCGATCAAACACTCCCAGGAGTGGTACAGCAAAGGGTTAGATACAGAGTAAAGCTCCCACAATACTGTCCCCATCATACACTCCCAGGACTGGTACAGCATGGGGTTAGATACAGAGTAAAGCTCCCTCTAACCTGTCCCCATCAAAAACTCCCAGGGCTGGTACAGGACAGGGTTATATACATAGTAAATCTCCCTCAATACTGTCCCCATCAAACACTCCCAGGACAGGTACAGCACGGGGTTAGATACAGAGTAAATCTCCCACGATACTGTCCCCATCAAACACTCCCAGGAAAGGTACAGCACAGGGTTAGATACAGATTAAAGGTCCCTCTACACCGTCCCCATCAAACACTCCCAGGGCAGGTACAGCACGTGGTTAGATACAGAATAAAGCTCCCTCTGCACTGTGCCCATCAAACACTCCCAGGACAGGTACAGCACGTGGTTAGATACAGAATAAAGCTCCCTCTGCACTGTCCTCATCAAACACTCCCAGGGCAAGTACAGCACGGGGTTAGATACAGAGTAAAGCTCCCTCTATACTGGCCCCATCAAACACTCCCAGGACAGGTACAGCACAGAGTTAGATACAGAGTAAAGCTTCCTCTACACTGTCCCCATCAATCACTCCCAGGACAGGTAAAGCACGGGATAAGATACAGAGTAAAGCTCCCTCTATAATGTCCCCCTTAAACATTCCCTGGACAGGTACAGCACAGAGTAAGATACAGAGTAAAGCTTCCTCTACACTGTCCCCATCAATCACTCCCAGGACAGGTAAAGCACGGGGTAAGATACAGAGTAAAGCTCCCTCTATACTGTCCCCATCAATCACTCCCAGGACAGGTAAAGCACAGAGTTAGATACACAGTAAAGCTTCCTCTACACTGTACCCATCAAACACTCCCAGGACAGGTAAAGCACTGGGTTAGATACAGAGTGAAACTTCCTCTACACTGTCCCAATCAAACACTCCCAGGACAAGTACAGCGATGGTATAGATACAGAGTAAAGTTACCTCAACACTGTCCCCATCAAACACTCCCAGGACAGGTAAAGCACTGGGTTAGATATAGAGTAAAGCTCCCTCTACATTGTCTCCATCAAACACTCCCAGGACAAGTACAGCACGCGGGTAGATACAGAGTAAAGCTCCCTCTACACTGTCCCCATCAAACATTCCCAGGACAGGAACAGGACAGGGTTAGATACAGTGTGAAGCTCCCTCTATACTGTCCCCATCAAACACTCCCAGGACAGGAACAGGACAGGGTTAGATACAGAGTAAAGCTACCTCTACACTTTCCCCATCAAACACTCCGAGGGCTGGTAAAGCACTGGGTTAGATACAGAGTAAAGCTCCCTCTACACTGTCGCCATCAAACACTCCCAGGACATGTACAGCACGGGGTTAGGTACAGAGTAAAGCTCCCTCAATACTGTCCCCATCAAACACTCCCAGGACAGGTACGGCACGGGGTTAGATACAGAGTAAAGCTCACTCTACACTGTCCCCATCAAACACTCCCAGGACAGGAACAGGACAGGGTTTGATACAGAGTAAAGCTCCCTCTAGACTGTCCCCATCAAACACTCCCAGGGCAGCTACAGCACGGGGTTAGATACAGAATAAAGCTCCCTCTGCACTGTCCCCATCAAACAATCCGAGGGCAAGCACAGCACGGGGTTAGATGCAGAGTAAAGCTCCCTCTATACTGTCCCCATCAAACACTCCCAGGACAGGTACAGCACGGGGTTAGATACAGAGTAAAGCTCCCTCTACACTGTCCCCATCAAACGCTCCCAGGACAGGTACAGCACGGGATTAGAAACAGAATAAAGCTCCCTCTGTACTATCCCCATCAAACACTCCCAGGGAAAGTACAGCACGGGGTTAGATACAGAGTAAAGCTTCCACTACACTGTCCCCATCAAACACTCCCAGGACAGGTACAGCACGGGGTTAGATACAGAGTAAAGCTCCCTCTACACTGTCACCATCAAACACTTCCAGGACAGGAACAGGACAGGGTTAGATACAGAGAAAAGCTCCCCCTACACTGTGGCCATGATACACTCCCAGGGCAGGTAAAGCACTAGGTTAGATACAGAGTAAATCTCCCTCTACACAGTCTCCAACAAACACTTCCAGGACTGGTACCACACAGGTTTAGATACAGAGTAAAGCTCCCTCTATATTCTCCACATGAAACACTCCCAGGACAGGTAATGCACTGGGTTAGATACAGAGTAAAGCTCCCTCAACACTGTCCCCATCAACCACTCCCAGGACAGGTACAGCACGGTGTTAGATACAGAGTAAATCTCCGTCTACACCGTCCCCATCAAACACTCCCAGGGCAGGAAAAGCACTGGGTTAGATAGAGAGTAAATCTCCCTCAATAATGTCCCCATCAAACACTCCCAGGACAGGTACAGCACGGGGTTAGATACAGAGTACAGCTCCCTCGATACTGTCCCCATCAAACACTCCCAGGGCAGGTACAGCACGGCGCTAGATACAGTGTAAAGCTCCCTCGATACTGTCCCCATCAAACATTCCCAGGACAGGTACAGCACGGGGTTAGATACAGAGTAAAGCTCCCTCTACACTGGGCCCCTCAGTTCCTCTCAGGATTTGACCATTTGATCACGTCACCCCGGATGCTACTAAATTTCAAGGAATACAACCCGTGTTTGTGCAATCTCACTTTGCAATTTAACCCTTGGAATCCAGCTCTCATTCTGGCAAAGCTGTGATGCACTCAAACTGTCTAAACTGTCCCTGGAGTGTCGGATTAACCCGGGTCACTCACATACACCCAGGTCAGGTTCAAGACTCACCTGTCTCACTCGCTGAGACGCTCCTGTATCACTGGCCTTATTGTAGTCGGATGCCGCGTTGGGAGCAGGACAGGTAGACGGGATTAGGATGACTGCTCATGTGGAGGGTAAACATGAGGAATCTATCAGAGAATCAGAACAGATCAGGGAGAATCAAACAAGGAAACTGATGTTCAATTTATTAGGCCTGATTTGTGGATTGTTATTGTTTTGGGCGAGAATGTTGCCAACAAACATTCCCAGAGATGATGCAGCAGGGACTAGATACAGAGTAAAGCTCCCTCGATACTGTCCCCATCAAACACTCCCAGGACAGGTACAGCACGGCGTTAGATACAGAGTAAAGCTCCCGCTACACTGTGGCCATCAAACACTCCCAGGGCAGGTACAGCACGGGGTGAGATACAGAGTAAAGCTTCCTCTACACTGTCCCCATCAAACACTCCCAGGACAGGTACAGCACGGGGTTAGATACAGAGTAAAGCTCCCTCTACACTGTGCCCATCATGCACTCCAAGGGCAGGTATAGCACGGGGTTAGATACAGAATAAAGCTCCCTCTACACTGTCCCCATCAAACACTCCCAGGTCAAGTACAGCACGGGGTTAGATACAGAGTAAAGCTCCCTTGATACTGTAACCATCAAACACTCCCAGGACAGGTGCAGCACGGGGTTAGATACAGAGTAAAGCTCCCTCGATATTGTCCCAATCAAACACTCCCAGGACAGGTACAGCACGGGGTTAGAAACAGAGTAAAGAAAACTCGATACTGTCCCCATCAAACACTCCCAGGACAGGTACAGCACGGGGTTAGATACAGAGTAAAGGTCACTCGATACTGTCCCCATCAAACACTCCCAGGACAGATAAAGCACGGGGTTAGATACAGAGTAAATTTCCCTCTAACCTGTCCCCATCAAACACTCCCAGGACTGGTTCAGCATGGGGTTAGATACAGAGTAAAGCTCCCTCTACACCGTCCCCATCAAACACTCCCAGGGCAGGTACAGCACAGCGTTAGATACAGAGTAAACCTCCCTCTACACTGTCCCCATCAAACACTCCCAGGACAGGTACAGCAAGGGTTAGATACAGAGTAAAGCTCCCTCTACACTGTCCCCATCAAACACTTCCAGGACAGATACAGTACAGGGTTAGATACAGAGTAAAGCTCCCTCTATACTGTGCCCATCAAACACTCACAGGACAGGTACAGCACGGGGTTAGATACAGAGTAAAGCTCCCTCTATACTGTGCCCATCAAACACTCCCAGGACAGGTACAGCACGGGGTTAGAAACAGAGAAAAGGTCACTCGTTACTGTCCCCATCAAACACTCCCAGGACAGGTACAGCACGGGGTTAGATACAGAATAAAGCTCCCTCTACACTGTCCCCATCAAACACTCCCAGGTCAAGTACAGCACTGGGTTAGATACAGAGTAAAGCTCCCTTGATACTGTAACCATCAAACACTCCCAGGACAGGTACAGCACGGGGTTAGAAACAGAGTAAAGAAAACTCGATACTGTCCCCATCAAACACTCCCAGGACAGGTACAGCACGGGGTTAGATACAGAGTAAAGGTCACTCGATACTGTCCCCATCAAACACTCCCAGGACAGGTACAGCACGGGGTTAGATACAGAGTAAATTTCCATCCAACCTGTCCCCATCAAACACTCCCAGGACTGGTTCAGCACGGGGTTAGATACAGAGTAAAGCTCCCTCTACACCGTCCCCATCAAACACTCCCAGGGCAGGTACAGCACAGCGGTAGATACAGAGTAAAGCTCCCTCTACAATGTCCCCATCAAACACTCCCAGGACAGGTACAGCAAGGGTTAGAAACAGAGTAAAGCTCCCTCTACACTGTCCCCATCAAACACTTCCAGGACAGATACGTACAGGGTTAGATACAGAGTAAAGCTCCCTCTATACTGTGCCCATCAAACACTCCCAGGACAGGTACAGCACGGGGTTAGATACAGAGTAAAGCTCCCTCTATACTGTGCCCATCAAACACTCCCAGGACAGGTACAGCACGGGGTTAGAAACAGAGTAAAGCTCCCTCTACACTGTCCCCATCAAACACTTCCAGGACAGATACAGTACAGGGTTAGATACAGAGTAAAGCTCCCTCTATACTGTGCCCATCAAACGCTCCCAGGACAGGTACAGCACGGGGTTAGATACAGAGTAAAGCTCCCTCTATACTGTCCCCAACTAACACTCCCAGGACAGGTACAGCACAGGGTTAAATATAGAATTAAGCTCCCTCCATACTGTTCCCATCAAACACTCGCAGAGAGAAATAGAGACTGAGATATGGGTTAAGAAAGGATCTCCATCCTCCCTCACCAACTCTCTCTCATCCATAACTGGAGAGAGCATTGGAATGAGAGAGCACGGGTGGTGGTGGTGGGTGCGATGGTGCAGAGATAGTTTGGGGGGGTGGAAGAGAAAGCGTGGGGTTGGCAGAGAGGGTGTGGGCCAAGATGATGATCAGAGAGAGAGTGCATGTGAGAGACAGAGATTGTGTGTGTGAGAGAGAGATGGTGTGTGAGCGTGGGAGATTGTGCGTGCAAGAGATAGAGTGTGAGAGCGAGCGTGTGAGAGGGATTGTGAAAGAGCGATTGCTTGTGAAAGGGATAGAGTGAGAGAGAGTTGGAGTGAGAGGGTGAGAGAGTGCGAATGAGAGTGAGAGAGCTTTTGGGTGAGAGGTTTGGAGTGATAGGGAGGGAGAGTTGGGGTGAGAGAGTGGGGAATGGAGGAAGATAGGTTAGGGGTGAGAGGGAGAGAGGGTTGGGGTGAGAGAGAGAGTGAGTTGGGGTATGAGGGTGGGAGGTTTGGAGTGAGAGGGAGAGACTGTTGGGGTGAGAGGGAGAGAGAGTTGGGGTGAGTGGGAGAGCAGGTTGTGGTGAGAGGGAGAGAGGGTTGCATTGAGAGGGAGAGAAGTTTGGGGTGAGTGGGAGAGAGTTTTGGTGAGAGTTAGAGAGGGTTGTGCTGTGAGGTTGAGAGAGTTGGGGTGAGAGGGAGAGAGGGTTGGTGTAAGAGGGAATGAGGAGTTGGTGAGAGTGAGGGAGAGTTGGGGGGAGAGGGTGAGAGAGTGGGGATGAGAGTGAGAGAGCTTTTGGGTGAGTGGTTCGGGGTGATAGGGAGAGAGTGTTGGGGTAGGAGGTAGAGTGGGTGGGAGTGATAGGGAGAGAGAGTTGGGGAGATTGGGAGAGAGAGTTGGGGTGAGAGGGAGATAGAGTTTGGGTGAGAGGGAGATAATGTTGGGGTGAGAGGGAGAGTGGGGATGAGATGGTGAGTTGGTTGGTATGAGAGGGAGAATGGGTTGTGTTGAGAGGCAGAGAGGGTTGGAGTGAGAGGGAATGAGGGTTGGGGTGAGAGGGAATGAGGGTTGGGGTGAGAGGGAGACAGTGTTGGGGTGAGAGGGAGACAGTGATGGGGTGAGAGGGAGACAGTGTTGGGGTGAGAGGGAGACAGTGTTGGGGTGAGAGGGAGACAGTGTTGGGGTGAGAGGGAGACAGTGTTGGGGTGAGAGGGAGACAGTGTTGGGGTGAGAGGGAGACAGTGTTGGGGTGAGAGGGAGACAGTGTTGGGGTGAGAGGGAGACAGTGTTGGGGTGAGAGGGAGACAGTGTTGGGGTGAGAGGGAGACAGTGTTGGGGTGGGAGGGAGACAGTGTTGGGGTGAGAGGGAGACAGTGTTGGGGTGAGAGGGAGACAGTGTTGCGGTGAGAGGGAGACAGTGTTGGGGTGAGAGGGAGACAGTGTTGGGGTGAGAGGGAGACAGTGTTGGGGTGAGAGGGAGACAGTGTTGGGGTGAGAGGGAGACAGTGTTGGGGTGAGAGGGAGACAGTGTTGGGGTGAGAGGGAGACAGTGTTGGGGTGAGAGGGAGACAGTGTTGGGGTGATAGGGAGACAGTGTTGGGGTGAGAGGGAGACAGTGTTGGGGTGAGAGGGAGACAGTGTTGGGGTGAGAGGGAGACAGTGTTGGGGTGAGAGGGAGACAGTGTTGGGGTGAGAGGGAGAGAGTGTTGGAGTGAGAGGGAGAGAGAGTGGGGATGAGATGGTGAGATGGTTGGTGTGAGAGGGTGAATGGGGTGTGTTGAGAGGTAGAGAGGGTTGGAGTGAGAGGGAATGAGGGTTGGGGTGAGAGGGAGAGAATATTGGGGTGAGAGTGACAGAGTGTTGGGGTGAGAGGTAGATTATGTTGGGGTGAGATGGAGAGAGTGTTGGGGTGAGAGGGAGAGTGGATTGCAGTGAGAGGGAGAGTGGGTTGGGGTGAGAGGGAGACTGGGTTGGGGTGAGAGGGAGAGTGGGTTGGGGTGAGAGGGAGAGTGGGTTGGGGTGAGAGGGAGAGTGGGTTGGGGTGAGAGGGAGAGTGGGTTGGGGTGAGAGGGAGAGAGGTTTGGGGTGAGAGGGAGAGAAGGATGGGGTGAGAGGGTGAGAGGGTTGGGTGAGAGGGAGAGAGGGTTGGTGTAAGAGGGAATGAGGAGTTGGTGAGAGTGAGAGAGAGTTGGGTGGAGAGGGTGAGAGAGTGGGGATGAGAGTGAGAGAGCTTTTGGGTGAGTGGTTCGGGGTGATAGGGAGAGAGTGTTGGGGTAGGATGTAGAGTGGGTGGGAGTGATAGGGAGAGAGAGTTGGGGAGATTGGGAGAGAGAGTTGGGGTGAGAGGGAGATAGAGTTTGGGTGAGAGGGAGATAATGTTGGGGTGAGAGGGAGAGTGGGGATGAGATGGTGAGTTGGTTGGTATGAGAGGGAGAATGGGTTGTGTTGAGAGGCAGAGAGGGTTGGAGTGAGAGGGAATGAGGGTTAGGGTGAGAGGGAGACAGTGTTGGGGTGAGAGGGAGACAGTGTTGGGGTGAGAGAGAGACAGTGTTGGGGTGAGAGGGAGACAGTGTTGGGGTGAGAGGGAGACAGTGTTGGGGTGAGAGGGAGACAGTGTTGGGGTGAGAGGGAGAGAGAGTGGGGATGAGATGGTGAGATGGTTGGTGTGAGAGGGTGAATGGGGTGTGTTGAGAGGTAGAGAGGGTTGGAGTGAGAGGGAATGAGGGTTGGGGTGAGAGGGAGAGAATATTGGGGTGAGAGGGACAGAGTGTTGGGGTGAGAGGAAGATTATGTTGGGGTGAGATGGAGAGAGTATTGGGGTGAGAGGGAGAGTGGGTTGGGGTGAGAGGGAGAGTGGGTTGGGGTGCGAGGGTGAGTGGGTTGGGGTGTGAGGGAGAGTGGGTTGGGGTGAGAGGGAGAGTGGGTTGGGGTGAGAGGGAGAGTGGGTTGGGGTGAGAGGGAGAGTGGGTTGGGGTGAGAGGGAGAGTGGGTTGGGGTGAGAGGGAGAGTGGGTTGGGGTGAGAGGGAGAGTGGGTTGGGGTGAGAGGGAGAGTGGGTTGAGGACTGCGATTACTGCCATTGTTTTGGGGGTCTGTGTGAGATCAGGGTTTGGAACTGGGGTAACACAACCAACAGGGGAAAGAAATATAAATTTATTATTAAGCCAAAAATAAAGACAGGCCCTTGTTGAGACCATGTCTGTCCTGGGATTAACCCTCAGTGGACAGGAACAGCAAATGGTACTGTGTTGTTATTAACATTCAATGGACAGGTTCAGCAAGGGGTCCTGTCTGGAAGGAGAGAGGGAGAGGGAAAGCTGGAGTGACAGAGACAGGGAAATGCCACCCCCTCCCCCAGAAACGTCGTGTGTTCCCTGTTGCAGTTCAGGAAAAGCTGCAGGCCGTTTCTGCACAGGGGGATCCCACAGGCAGCAATGTAATGCTATCCGGATGGGAACAGGGAGACACATTTCCTTCCCCAGCCTCATGCCTGCTGTAACCCTCCCTCTTCTCCCTCTCCCCCCCACCCCGGGCACCATGTGTGCTCTGAGTCCGGACACATCCCCAGAAAGGCCTAAACTCCTTCCCTTCAAACCGGGAACAAGCTGCTGCTTCCTGGGGGAGACTTTTTGAAATCTCCGTCCCAGCATCGATTTTTACAAACCAGGCGTCCCCGGGAGGGTGTGACTGAGGCTTTTCTGCAGCGACTGGGAGCTGGGCACTGACTCCACACTGGAGACCCTCCCCTAACCCCCCCCAGACCCTGTGTCTCTTCCTCACCCCCAACCCCCTGCCTCTGTGTCACTGTCTTTTCCTGTTTCCCTCAATCTCCCCCCTCTCTCTCTGTTGTAACGTAGGGACACATCCTAGAGAGACTGAATTCAAAAGATGTTCCACCTCCAAATTCATCGCCCTGCCTAAAACACCAGCATTATTCAGGAATTAGCACAAACTTTTACACACACTCACAGTTAGGACTTGGTAAAGGGCTTCTGAGGGACAGGAAATGAGTCCAATCAGCACATTTTTAATAAATTAACTGGTTGTGGCACAGTATGAAACACTGCAGGGAATTTGTGCACAGCATGATCCCACAAGGTGCAGCCAGCTCTGTTCAGCACTTTTTAAATGGGGCAATATTTACACAGAGAGAGGCAGCAAGTTGGAGAGGCGCTAAGACAGTGAAGACCCCCGACCCTTTCAGAACCTCAGAAAGACTGAGCGCTTTGCAGCGAAAGTGAATGCAATAATCAACATGGGGACGCCAATGGAAATAGGCTGATCTGCTTTTCGGATTCGGCCTTTTCTAAAAGATGTGACTGGGAGCTGGGCAGAGTCTACACATTGGAGACCCCCAGATCCTGTGTCTATTCACACCCCCTCCTCTTGTTTTGCTACCTCAGCCCCTCTGTTTCAACCCTCTTTCCAGACATTAAGGCAAACTTGTGGCATTCTAAACTATTATCTTAAATTGTTAATAAATACTGAGAAACAGACACAGACACGGGCTTTGCAGCAGCAGAAAGAATGTCAATCATTCCATCCCGGGGGTTTTTACTTCCAGATTCAGTTTTATAAAATTCAGAATTCAAATTTACAACAGCAAAGTGTGGGACTGAATGCCCGGATCCTTCAATATTCCAGGGAATTCACGTGGAATTTACGTCTCCATACCTGTGTCTCTGTCACATTTAAAATACTAATGTTACATGAGTCAACTCTGTCCTAAGTGTCCCAGTGCTGTGGGGACATAAAATGGCCACTGTGAACAAACCTAAAATGGCTGCCTGGTGTTTGTAGACTAGATTCTCAGAGGAAGAGATTCAGGGAGAGAGGGAAAGAGAGCTGGGTAAGTGAGTGAGATAGAGAGAGGAGATCAAGCGATAAAAAAGTGATGAGTTGAGAGAGAGAGATGAAGAGAGGGGAGCGAGTTAGGGTAAAGATATGGGGTGAGTTAGAGAAGCAGAGAAATGTATAGAGTGGCAGAGAGATGGGTTGGGAGAGGGAGAGAAGGAACGAGACAGGATGACAGAAAGAGAA
Source organism: Cetorhinus maximus (assembly GCF_964194155.1). NCBI lineage: Eukaryota > Metazoa > Chordata > Chondrichthyes > Lamniformes > Cetorhinidae > Cetorhinus > Cetorhinus maximus. Next base: position 52,591 of record NW_027596515.1, read on the forward strand.
AGTGTAGGGGGCAACTGGAAATGTTCAAAAATGTGTTAACATTATTGAGTGTAAAGAACAATATCCTGTGAGATATCCCTTCTCCACCTTAAAATTGGAGGGAGAGCCTTTAACCAACTTTAAGATGGGGGGAGACCCCTTCCTCAACTTTTGATGAGGAAGTGCTGGAATCTAATCTAGGGGTTTGTGGGGTTTATATACAGAATAAGAGATACCCAGGAGTGAGTTACAGACTGGAATCTAATCGAGGGGTTTGTGGGGTTTATATATAGAATAAGAGATACGCAGGAGTGAGTTACAGACTGGAATCTAATCGAGGGGTTCGGGGTGGTTTACATATAGAATAACAAATGCCCGGGAGTGAGTTACAGACTGGAATCTAACCGAGGGGTTTGGGGGATTTATATATAGAATAAAAGATCCCCGGGATTGAGTTACAGACTGGAATCTAATCGAGGGGTTCGGGGTGGTTTATATATAGAATAAAAGACACCCGGGAGTGAGTTACAGACTGGAATCTAATCGAGGGGTTCGGGGTGGTTTATATATAGAATAACAAATACCCGGGAGTGAGTTACAGACTGGAATCTAACCGAGGGGTTTGGGGGATTTATATATAGAATAAAAGATCCCCGGGAGTGAGTTACAGACTGGAATCTAATCGAGGGGTTCGGGGTGGTTTATATATAGAATAACAGATACCCGGGAGTGAGTTACAGACTGGAATCTAATCGAGGGGCTCGGGGTGGATTATATATAGAATAACAGATACCCGGGAGTGAGTTACAGACTGGAATCTAATCGAGGGGTTCGAGGTGGATTATATATAGAATAACAGATACCCGGGAGAGAGTTACAGACTGGAATCTAATCGAGGGGTTTGGGGTGGTTTATATCTTGAATAACAGATACCCGGGAGTGAGTTACAAACTGGAATCTAATCGAGGACTTCAGGGGGTTTATTTATAAAACAACAGATACCCGGGAGAGAGTTACAGACTGCAATCTAATCGAAGGGGTCGGGGTGTTTTATATATATAATAACAGATACCTGGGAGTGAGTTACAGGCTGGAATCTAAACGAGGGCTTCGAGGTGGATTATATATAGAATAACAGATACCCGTGATGGAGTTACAGACTGGGATCGAATTGATGGGTTTGGAGGGTATATATATATATAGGCTGATAGATACCCGGGAATGAGTAACAGATTCGAATCTAATGGAGGATTTTTGGCATGGTTTAAATAAAGAAAATCAGATACCTGAGAGTGAGTTATAGACTGGAATCTGATCAAGAGTTTCTGGGATTTATAAATAGAATCACAGATACCCGAGCGTGAGTTACAGACTGGAATCTAATCGAGAGTTTCGGGGATTTATAAATAGAATCACTGATAGGCGGGAGTGAGTTACAGACTGGAATCTAATCTAGGGGTTTGCTGGGTTTATATATAGAATATCTGATACCCGGGAGTGGGTAACCTCTACACTTTCCTCATCAAACACTCCCAGGGCAGGTAAAGCACTGGGTTAGATACAGAGTAAAGCTCCCTCTACACTGTCCCCATCAAACACTCCCAGGACAGGTAAAGCAAGGGGTTAGATACAGAGTAAAGCTCCCTCTACACTGTCCCCATCAAACACTCCCATGACAGGAACAGGACAGGGTTAGATACAGAGTAAAGCTCCCTCTACACTGTTCCCATCAAACACTCCCAGGACAGGAACTGGACAGGGTTAGATACAGAGTAAAGCAACCTCTACTCTTTCCCCATCAAACACTCCCAGGGCAGTTAAAGCACTGGGTTAGATACAGCGTAAAGCTCCCACTACACTGGCTCCATCATACACTCCCAGGGCAGGTACAGCACGGGGTTAGATTCAGAGTAAAGCTCCCGCTACACTGTACCCATCAGACACTCCGAGGACTGGTACAGCACAGGGTTAGATACAGAGTAAAGCTCCCTCTACACTGTCCCCATCAAGCACTCACAGGGCAGGTACAGGACAGGGTTAGATACAGAGTAAATCACCCTCATCACCGTCCCCATCAAACACTCCCAGGGCAGGTACAGCACGGGGTTAGATACAGAGTTAAGCTTCCTCTACGCTGTCCCCATCAAACACTACCTGGACAGGTACAGCACGGGGTTATATACAGAGGAAAACTCCCTCTAAAGTGTCCCCATCAAACACTCCCAGGACAGGTACAGCACGGGGTTAGATACAGAGTAAAGCTACCTCTTCACCGTCCCCATCAAACACTCCCAGGACAGGTACAGCACGGGGTTAGATACATCGTAAAGCATCCTCTACACTGTCCCCATCAAACACTCCCAGGAAGGGTACAGCACGGAGTTAGATAAAGATTAAATCTCCCTCTACAACGTCCCCATCAAACACTCCCAGGACAGGTACAGCACAGGGTTGGATACAGAGTAAAGCTCCCTCTCCACTGTCCCCATCAAACACTCCCAGGACAGGAACAGGACAGGGTTAGATACAGAGTAAAGCTCCCTCTACACTTTCCCCATAAAAAACTCCCAGGGCAGGTAAAGCACTGGGTTAGATATAGAGTAAAGATCCCTCTACACTGTCTTCATCAAACACTCCCAGGACTGGTACAGCACAGGGTTAGATACAGAGTAAAGCTCCCTCTATACTCTCCCCATCAAACACTCCCAGGACTGGTACAGCACGGGGTTAGATACAGAGTAAAGCTCCCCCTACACTTTCCCCATCAACACTCCCAGGACAGGAACAGGACAGGGTTAGATACAGAGTTAAGCTACCTCTACACTTTCCCCATCAAACACTCCCAGGACAGGAACAGGACAGGGTTAGATACAGAGTTAAGCTACCTCTACACTTTCCCCATCAAACACTCCCAGGGCAGGAGAAGCACTGGGTTAGATAAAGAGTAAAGCTCCCTCTACACTGTATCGATCAAACACTCCCAGGAGTGGTACAGCAAAGGGTTAGATACAGAGTAAAGCTCCCACAATACTGTCCCCATCATACACTCCCAGGACTGGTACAGCATGGGGTTAGATACAGAGTAAAGCTCCCCCTACACTTTCCCCATCAACACTCCCAGGACAGGAACAGGACAGGGTTAGATACAGAGTTAAGCTACCTCTACACTTTCCCCATCAAACACTCCCAGGACAGGAACAGGACAGGGTTAGATACAGAGTTAAGCTACCTCTACACTTTCCCCATCAAACACTCCCAGGGCAGGAGAAGCACTGGGTTAGATAAAGAGTAAAGCTCCCTCTACACTGTATCGATCAAACACTCCCAGGAGTGGTACAGCAAAGGGTTAGATACAGAGTAAAGCTCCCACAATACTGTCCCCATCATACACTCCCAGGACTGGTACAGCATGGGGTTAGATACAGAGTAAAGCTCCCTCTAACCTGTCCCCATCAAAAACTCCCAGGGCTGGTACAGGACAGGGTTATATACAGAGTAAATCTCCCTCAATACTGTCCCCATCAAACACTCCCAGGACAGGTACAGCACGGGGTTAGATACAGAGTAAATCTCCCACGATACTGTCCCCATCAAACACTCCCAGGACATGAACAGGACAGGGTTTGATACAGAGTAAAGCTCCCTCTAGACTGTACCCATCAAACACTCCCAGGGCAGCTACAGCACGGGGTTAGATACAGAATAAAGCTCCCTCTGCACTGTCCCCATCAAACAATCCGAGGGCAAGCACAGCACAGGGTTAAATATAGAATTAAGCTCCCTCCATACTGTTCCCATCAAACACTCGCAGAGAGAAATAGAGACTGAGAAACGGGTTAAGAAAGGATCTCCATCCTCCCTCACCAACTCTCCCTCATCCATAACTGGAGAGAGCATTGGAATGAGAGAGCACGGGTGGTGGTGGTGGGTGCGATGGTGCAGAGATAGTTTGGGCGGGTGGAAGAGAAAGCGTGGGGTTGGCAGAGAGGGTGTGGGCCAAGATGATGATCAGAGAGAGAGTGCATGTGAGAGACAGAGATTGTGTGTGTGAGAGAGAGATGGTGTGTGTGCGTGGGAGATTGTGCGTGCAAGAGATAGAGTGTGAGAGCAAGCGTGTGAGAGGGATTGTGAAAGAGAGATTGCTTGTGAAAGGGAGAGAGTGAGAGAGAGTTGGAGTGAGAGGGTGAGAGAGTGCGAATGAGAGTGAGAGCGCTTTTGGGTGAGAGGTTTGGAGTGATAGGGAGGGAGAGTTGGGGTGAGAGAGTGGGGAAGGGAGGGAGAGAGGTTAGGGGTGAGAGGGAGAGAGGGTTGGGGTGAGAGAGAGAGTGAGTTGGGGTATGAGGGTGGGAGGTTTGGAGTGAGAGGGAGAGACTGTTGGGGTGAGAGGGAGAGAGAGTTGGGGTGAGTGGGAGAGCGGGTTGTGGTGAGAGGGAGAGAGGGTTGCATTGAGAGGGAGAGAGGTTTGGGGTGAGTGGGAGAGAGTTTTGGTGAGAGTTAGAGAGGGTTGTGCTGTGAGGTTGAGAGAGTTGGGGTGAGAGGGAGAGAGTGTTGGGGTGAGAGGGAGAGAACGATGGGGTGAGAGGGAGAGAGGTTTGGGGTGAGAGGGAGAGAAGGATGGGGTGAGAGGGAGAGAGGGTTGGGTGAGAGTGAGAGAGAGTTGGGGGGAGAGGGTGAGAGAGTGGGGATGAGAGTGAGAGAGCTTTTGGGTGAGTGGTTCGGGGTGATAGGGAGAGAGTGTTGGGGTAGGAGGTAGAGTGGGTGGGAGTGATAGGGAGAGAGAGTTGGGGAGATTGGGAGAGAGAGTTGGGGTGAGAGGGAGATAGAGTTTGGGTGAGAGGGAGATAATGTTGGGGTGAGAGGGAGAGTGGGGATGAGATGGTGAGTTGGTTGGTATGAGAGGGAGAATGGGTTGTGTTGAGAGGCAGAGATGGTTGGAGTGAGAGGGAATGAGGGTTGGGGTGAGAGGGAGACAGTGTTGGGGTGAGAGGGAGACAGTGTTGGGGTGAGAGGGAGACAGTGTTGGGGTGAGAGGGAGACAGTGTTGGGGTGAGAGGGAGACAGTGTTGGGGTGAGAGGGAGACAGTGTTGGGGTGAGAGGGAGACAGTGTTGGGGTGAGAGGGAGACAGTGTTGGGGTGAGAGGGAGACAGTGTTGGGGTGAGAGGGAGACAGTGTTGGGGTGAGAGGGAGACAGTGTTGGGGTGAGAGGGAGACAGTGTTGGGGTGAGAGGGAGACAGTGTTGGGGTGAGAGGGAGACACTGTTGGGGTGAGAGGGAGACACTGTTGGGGTGAGAGGGAGACAGTGTTGGGGTGAGAGTGAGACAGTGTTGGGGTGAGAGGGAGACAGTGTTGGGGTGAGAGGGAGACAGTGTTGGGGTGAGAGGGAGACAGTGTTGGGGTGAGAGGGAGACAGTGTTGGGGTGAGAGGGAGACAGTGTTGGGGTGAGAGGGAGACAGTGTTGGGGTGAGAGGGAGACAGTGTTGGGGTGAGAGGGAGACAGTGTTGCGGTGAGAGGGAGACAGTGTTGCGGTGAGAGGGAGACAGTGTTGCGGTGAGAGGGAGACAGTGTTGCGGTGAGAGGGAGACAGTGTTGCGGTGAGAGGGAGACAGTGTTGGGGTGAGAGGGAGACAGTGTTGGGGTGAGAGGGAGACAGTGTTGGGGTGAGAGGGAGACAGTGTTGGGGTGAGAGGGAGACAGTGTTGGGGTGAGAGGGAGACAGTGTTGGGGTGAGAGGGAGAGAGTGTTGGAGTGAGAGGGAGAGAGAGTGGGGATGAGATGGTGAGATGGTTGGTGTGAGAGGGTGAATGGGGTTTGTTGAGAGGTAGAGAGGGTTGGAGTGAGAGGGAATGAGGGTTGGGGTGAGAGGGAGAGAATATTGGGGTGAGAGGGACAGAGTGTTGGGGTGAGAGGTAGATTATGTTGGGGTGAGAGGGAGAGAGTGTTGGGATGAGAGGGAGAGTGGGTTGGGGTGAGAGGGAGAGTGGGTTGGGGTGTGAGGGAGAGTGGGTTGGGGTGAGAGGGAGAGTGGGTTGGGGTGAGAGGGAGAGTGGGCTGGGGTGAGAGGGAGAGTGGGTTGGGGTGAGAGGGAGAGTGGGTTGGGGTGAGAGGGAGAGTGGGTTGGGGTGAGAGGGAGAGTGGGTTGGGTTGAGAGGGAGAGTGGGTTGGGGTGAGAGGGTGAGTGGGTTGGGGTGAGAGGGTGAGTGGGTTGGGGTGAGAGGGAGAGTGGGTTGGGGTGAGAGGGAGAGTGGGTTGGGGTGAGAGGGATAGAGGTTTGGGGTGAGAGGGAGAGTGGGTTGGGGTGAGAGGGAGAGTGGGTTGGGGTGAGAGGGAGAGTGGGTTGGGGTGAGAGGGTGAGTGGGTTGGGGTGAGAGGGAGAGTGGGTTGGGGTGAGAGGGAGAGAGTGTTGGGGTGAGAGGGAGAGTGGGTTGGGGTGAGAGGGAGAGTGGGTTGGGGACTGCGATTACTGCCATTGTTTTGGGGGTCTGTGTGAGATCAGGGTTTGGAACTGGGGTAACACAACCAACAGGGGAAAGAAATATAAATTTATTATTAAGCCAAAAATAAAGACAGGCCCTTGTTGAGACCATGTCTGTCCTGGGATTAACCCTCAGTGGACAGGAACAGCAAATGGTACTGTGTTGTTATTAACATTCAATGGACAGGTTCAGCAAGGGGTCCTGTCTGGAAGGAGAGAGGGAGAGGGAAAGCTGGAGTGACAGAGACAGGGAAATGCCACCCCCTCCCCCAGAAACGTCGTGTGTTCCCTGTTGCAGTTCAGGAAAAGCTGCAGGCCGTTTCTGCACAGGGGGATCCCACAGGCAGCAATGTAATGCTATCCGGATGGGAACAGGGAGACACATTTCCTTCCCCAGCCTCATGCCTGCTGTAACCCTCCCTCTTCTCCCTCTCCCCCCCACCCCGGGCACCATGTGTGCTCTGAGTCCGGACACATCCCCAGAAAGGCCTAAACTCCTTCCCTTCAAACCGGGAACAAGCTGCTGCTTCCTGGGGGAGACTTTTTGAAATCTCCGTCCCAGCATCGATTTTTACAAACCAGGCGTCCCCGGGAGGGTGTGACTGAGGCTTTTCTGCAGCGACTGGGAGCTGGGCACTGACTCCACACTGGAGACCCTCCCCTAACCCCCCCCAGACCCTGTGTCTCTTCCTCACCCCCAACCCCCTGCCTCTGTGTCACTGTCTTTTCCTGTTTCCCTCAATCTCCCCCCTCTCTCTCTGTTGTAACGTAGGGACACATCCTAGAGAGACTGAATTCAAAAGATGTTCCACCTCCAAATTCATCGCCCTGCCTAAAACACCAGCATTATTCAGGAATTAGCACAAACTTTTACACACACTCACAGTTAGGACTTGGTAAAGGGCTTCTGAGGGACAGGAAATGAGTCCAATCAGCACATTTTTAATAAATTAACTGGTTGTGGCACAGTATGAAACACTGCAGGGAATTTGTGCACAGCATGATCCCACAAGGTGCAGCCAGCTCTGTTCAGCACTTTTTAAATGGGGCAATATTTACACAGAGAGAGGCAGCAAGTTGGAGAGGCGCTAAGACAGTGAAGACCCCCGACCCTTTCAGAACCTCAGAAAGACTGAGCGCTTTGCAGCGAAAGAATGAATGTTTAAAATGCTCTCATTGTTAGTGAGTCACTTACTTCACTGTCCCTGGATTCATTTTCGCAATTCGGCCTTTTCTAAAAGATGTGACTGGGAGCTGGGCAGAGTCTACACATTGGAGACCCCCAGATCCTGTGTCTATTCACACCCCCTCCTCTTGTTTTGCTACCTCAGCCCCTCTGTTTCAACCCTCTTTCCAGACATTAAGGCAAACTTGTGGCATTCTAAACTATTATCTTAAATTGTTAATAAATACTGAGAAACAGACACAGACACGGGCTTTGCAGCAGCAGAAAGAATGTCAATCATTCCATCCCGGGGGTTTTTACTTCCAGATTCAGTTTTATAAAATTCAGAATTCAAATTTACAACAGCAAAGTGTGGGACTGAATGCCCGGATCCTTCAATATTCCAGGGAATTCACGTGGAATTTACGTCTCCATACCTGTGTCTCTGTCACATTTAAAATACTAATGTTACATGAGTCAACTCTGTCCTAAGTGTCCCAGTGCTGTGGGGACATAAAATGGCCACTGTGAACAAACCTAAAATGGCTGCCTGGTGTTTGTAGACTAGATTCTCAGAGGAAGAGATTCAGGGAGAGAGGGAAAGAGAGCTGGGTAAGTGAGTGAGATAGAGAGAGGAGATCAAGCGATAAAAAAGTGATGAGTTGAGAGAGAGAGATGAAGAGAGGGGAGCGAGTTAGGGTAAAGATATGGGGTGAGTTAGAGAAGCAGAGAAATGTATAGAGTGGCAGAGAGATGGGTTGGGAGAGGGAGAGAAGGAACGAGACAGGATGACAGAAAGAGAAAGTGTAGGGGGCAACTGGAAATGTTCAAAAATGTGTTAACATTATTGAGTGTAAAGAACAATATCCTGTGAGATATCCCTTCTCCACCTTAAAATTGGAGGGAGAGCCTTTAACCAACTTTAAGATGGGGGGAGACCCCTTCCTCAACTTTTGATGAGGAAGTGCTGGAATCTAATCTAGGGGTTTGTGGGGTTTATATACAGAATAAGAGATACCCAGGAGTGAGTTACAGACTGGAATCTAATCGAGGGGTTTGTGGGGTTTATATATAGAATAAGAGATACGCAGGAGTGAGTTACAGACTGGAATCTAATCGAGGGGTTCGGGGTGGTTTACATATAGAATAACAAATGCCCGGGAGTGAGTTACAGACTGGAATCTAACCGAGGGGTTTGGGGGATTTATATATAGAATAAAAGATCCCCGGGATTGAGTTACAGACTGGAATCTAATCGAGGGGTTCGGGGTGGTTTATATATAGAATAAAAGACACCCGGGAGTGAGTTACAGACTGGAATCTAATCGAGGGGTTCGGGGTGGTTTATATATAGAATAACAAATACCCGGGAGTGAGTTACAGACTGGAATCTAACCGAGGGGTTTGGGGGATTTATATATAGAATAAAAGATCCCCGGGAGTGAGTTACAGACTGGAATCTAATCGAGGGGTTCGGGGTGGTTTATATATAGAATAACAGATACCCGGGAGTGAGTTACAGACTGGAATCTAATCGAGGGGCTCGGGGTGGATTATATATAGAATAACAGATACCCGGGAGTGAGTTACAGACTGGAATCTAATCGAGGGGTTCGAGGTGGATTATATATAGAATAACAGATACCCGGGAGAGAGTTACAGACTGGAATCTAATCGAGGGGTTTGGGGTGGTTTATATCTTGAATAACAGATACCCGGGAGTGAGTTACAAACTGGAATCTAATCGAGGACTTCAGGGGGTTTATTTATAAAACAACAGATACCCGGGAGAGAGTTACAGACTGCAATCTAATCGAAGGGGTCGGGGTGTTTTATATATATAATAACAGATACCTGGGAGTGAGTTACAGGCTGGAATCTAAACGAGGGCTTCGAGGTGGATTATATATAGAATAACAGATACCCGTGATGGAGTTACAGACTGGGATCGAATTGATGGGTTTGGAGGGTATATATATATATAGGCTGATAGATACCCGGGAATGAGTAACAGATTCGAATCTAATGGAGGATTTTTGGCATGGTTTAAATAAAGAAAATCAGATACCTGAGAGTGAGTTATAGACTGGAATCTGATCAAGAGTTTCTGGGATTTATAAATAGAATCACAGATACCCGAGCGTGAGTTACAGACTGGAATCTAATCGAGAGTTTCGGGGATTTATAAATAGAATCACTGATAGGCGGGAGTGAGTTACAGACTGGAATCTAATCTAGGGGTTTGCTGGGTTTATATATAGAATATCTGATACCCGGGAGTGGGTAACCTCTACACTTTCCTCATCAAACACTCCCAGGGCAGGTAAAGCACTGGGTTAGATACAGAGTAAAGCTCCCTCTACACTGTCCCCATCAAACACTCCCAGGACAGGTAAAGCAAGGGGTTAGATACAGAGTAAAGCTCCCTCTACACTGTCCCCATCAAACACTCCCATGACAGGAACAGGACAGGGTTAGATACAGAGTAAAGCTCCCTCTACACTGTTCCCATCAAACACTCCCAGGACAGGAACTGGACAGGGTTAGATACAGAGTAAAGCAACCTCTACTCTTTCCCCATCAAACACTCCCAGGGCAGTTAAAGCACTGGGTTAGATACAGCGTAAAGCTCCCACTACACTGGCTCCATCATACACTCCCAGGGCAGGTACAGCACGGGGTTAGATACAGAGTAAAGCTCCCGCTACACTGTACCCATCAGACACTCCGAGGACTGGTACAGCACAGGGTTAGATACAGAGTAAAGCTCCCTCTACACTGTCCCCATCAAGCACTCACAGGGCAGGTACAGGACAGGGTTAGATACAGAGTAAATCACCCTCATCACCGTCCCCATCAAACACTCCCAGGGCAGGTACAGCACGGGGTTAGATACAGAGTTAAGCTTCCTCTACGCTGTCCCCATCAAACACTACCTGGACAGGTACAGCACGGGGTTATATACAGAGGAAAACTCCCTCTAAAGTGTCCCCATCAAACACTCCCAGGACAGGTACAGCACGGGGTTAGATACAGAGTAAAGCTACCTCTACACCGTCCCCATCAAACACTCCCAGGACAGGTACAGCACGGGGTTAGATACATCGTAAAGCATCCTCTACACTGTCCCCATCAAACACTCCCAGGAAGGGTACAGCACGGAGTTAGATAAAGATTAAATCTCCCTCTACAACGTCCCCATCAAACACTCCCAGGACAGGTACAGCACAGGGTTGGATACAGAGTAAAGCTCCCTCTCCACTGTCCCCATCAAACACTCCCAGGACAGGAACAGGACAGGGTTAGATACAGAGTAAAGCTCCCTCTACACTTTCCCCATAAAAAACTCCCAGGGCAGGTAAAGCACTGGGTTAGATATAGAGTAAAGATCCCTCTACACTGTCTTCATCAAACACTCCCAGGACTGGTACAGCACAGGGTTAGATACAGAGTAAAGCTCCCTCTATACTCTCCCCATCAAACACTCCCAGGACTGGTACAGCACGGGGTTAGATACAGAGTAAAGCTCCCCCTACACTTTCCCCATCAACACTCCCAGGACAGGAACAGGACAGGGTTAGATACAGAGTTAAGCTACCTCTACACTTTCCCCATCAAACACTCCCAGGACAGGAACAGGACAGGGTTAGATACAGAGTTAAGCTACCTCTACACTTTCCCCATCAAACACTCCCAGGGCAGGAGAAGCACTGGGTTAGATAAAGAGTAAAGCTCCCTCTACACTGTATCGATCAAACACTCCCAGGAGTGGTACAGCAAAGGGTTAGATACAGAGTAAAGCTCCCACAATACTGTCCCCATCATACACTCCCAGGACTGGTACAGCATGGGGTTAGATACAGAGTAAAGCTCCCTCTAACCTGTCCCCATCAAAAACTCCCAGGGCTGGTACAGGACAGGGTTATATACAGAGTAAATCTCCCTCAATACTGTCCCCATCAAACACTCCCAGGACAGGTACAGCACGGGGTTAGATACAGAGTAAATCTCCCACGATACTGCCCCATCAAACACTCCCAGGACATGAACAGGACAGGGTTTGATACAGAGTAAAGCTCCCTCTAGACTGTACCCATCAAACACTCCCAGGGCAGCTACAGCACGGGGTTAGATACAGAATAAAGCTCCCTCTGCACTGTCCCCATCAAACAATCCGAGGGCAAGCACAGCACAGGGTTAGATGCAGAGTAAAGCTCCCTCTATACTGTCCCCATCAAACACTCCCAGGACAGGTACAGCACGGGGTTAGATACAGAGTAAAGCTCCCTCTACACTGTCCCCATCAAACGCTCCCAGGACAGGTACAGCACGGGGTTAGATACAGAGTAACGCTCCCTCTATACTGTCCCCAACTAACACTCCCAGGACAGGTACAGCACAGGGTTAAATATAGAATTAAGCTCCCTCCATACTGTTCCCATCAAACACTCGCAGAGAGAAATAGAGACTGAGAAACGGGTTAAGAAAGGATCTCCATCCTCCCTCACCAACTCTCCCTCATCCATAACTGGAGAGAGCATTGGAATGAGAGAGCACGGGTGGTGGTGGTGGGTGCGATGGTGCAGAGATAGTTTGGGGGGTGGAAGAGAAAGCGTGGGGTTGGCAGAGAGGGTGTGGGCCAAGATGATGATCAGAGAGAGAGTGCATGTGAGAGACAGAGATTGTGTGTGTGAGAGAGAGATGGTGTGTGTGCGTGGGAGATTGTGCGTGCAAGAGATAGAGTGTGAGAGCAAGCGTGTGAGAGGGATTGTGAAAGAGAGATTGCTTGTGAAAGGGAGAGAGTGAGAGAGAGTTGGAGTGAGAGGGTGAGAGAGTGCGAATGAGAGTGAGAGCGCTTTTGGGTGAGAGGTTTGGAGTGATAGGGAGGGAGAGTTGGGGTGAGAGAGTGGGGAAGGGAGGGAGAGAGGTTAGGGGTGAGAGGGAGAGAGGGTTGGGGTGAGAGAGAGAGTGAGTTGGGGTATGAGGGTGGGAGGTTTGGAGTGAGAGGGAGAGACTGTTGGGGTGAGAGGGAGAGAGAGTTGGGGTGAGTGGGAGAGCGGGTTGTGGTGAGAGGGAGAGAGGGTTGCATTGAGAGGGAGAGAGGTTTGGGGTGAGTGGGAGAGAGTTTTGGTGAGAGTTAGAGAGGGTTGTGCTGTGAGGTTGAGAGAGTTGGGGTGAGAGGGAGAGAGTGTTGGGGTGAGAGGGAGAGAATGATGGGGTGAGAGGGAGAGAGGTTTGGGGTGAGAGGGAGAGAAGGATGGGGTGAGAGGGAGAGAGGGTTGGGTGAGAGGGAGAGAGGGTTGGTGTAAGAGGGAATGAGGAGTTGGTGAGAGTGAGAGAGAGTTGGGGGGAGAGGGTGAGAGAGTGGGGATGAGAGTGAGAGAGCTTTTGGGTGAGTGGTTCGGGGTGATAGGGAGAGAGTGTTGGGGTAGGAGGTAGAGTGGGTGGGAGTGATAGGGAGAGAGAGTTGGGGAGATTGGGAGAGAGAGTTGGGGTGAGAGGGAGATAGAGTTTGGGTGAGAGGGAGATAATGTTGGGGTGAGAGGGAGAGTGGGGATGAGATGGTGAGTTGGTTGGTATGAGAGGGAGAATGGGTTGTGTTGAGAGGCAGAGATGGTTGGAGTGAGAGGGAATGAGGGTTGGGGTGAGAGGGAGACAGTGTTGGGGTGAGAGGGAGACAGTGTTGGGGTGAGAGGGAGACAGTGTTGGGGTGAGAGGGAGACAGTGTTGGGGTGAGAGGGAGACAGTGTTGGGGTGAGAGGGAGACAGTGTTGGGGTGAGAGGGAGACAGTGTTGGGGTGAGAGGGAGACAGTGTTGGGGTGAGAGGGAGACAGTGTTGGGGTGAGAGGGAGACAGTGTTGGGGTGAGAGGGAGACAGTGTTGGGGTGAGAGGGAGACAGTGTTGGGGTGAGAGGGAGACAGTGTTGGGGTGAGAGGGAGACAGTGTTGGGGTGAGAGGGAGACAGTGTTGGGGTGAGAGGGAGACAGTGTTGGGGTGAGAGGGAGACAGTGTTGGGGTGAGAGGGAGACAGTGTTGGGGTGAGAGGGAGACATTGTTGGGGTGAGAGGGAGACAGTGTTGGGGTGAGAGTGAGACAGTGTTGGGCTGAGAGGGAGAGAGAGTGGGGATGAGATGGTGAGATGGTTGGTGTGAGAGGGTGAATGGGGTGTGTTGAGAGGTAGAGAGGGTTGGAGTGAGAGGGAATGAGGGTTGGGTTGAGAGGGAGAGAATATTGGGGTGAGAGGGACAGAGTGTTGGGGTGAGAGGAAGATTATGTTGGGGTGAGAGGGAGAGAGTGTTGGGATGAGAGGGAGAGTGGGTTGGGGTGAGAGGGAGAGTGGGTTGGGGTGAGAGGGAGAGTGGGTTGGGGTGAGAGGGAGAGTGGGCTGGGGTGAGAGGGAGAGAGGGTTGGAGTAAGAGGGAATGAGGGTTGGGGTGAGAGGGAGAGTGGGTTGGGGTGAGAGGGAGAGTGGGTTGGGGTGAGAGGGAGAGAGTGTTGGGATGAGAGGGAGAGTGGGTTGGGGTGAGAGGGAGAGTGGGTTGGGGTGAGAGGGTGAGTGGGTTGGGGTGAGAGGGAGAGTGGGTTGGGGTGAGAGGGTGAGTGGGTTGGGGTGAGAGGGAGAGTGGGTTGGGGTGAGAGGGTGAGTGGGTTGGGGTGAGAGGGAGAGAGTGTTGGGATGAGAGGGAGAGTGGGTTGGGGTGAGAGGGTGAGTGGGTTGGGGTGAGAGGGAGAGAGGGTTGGAGTAAGAGGGAATGAGGGTTGGGGTGAGAGGGAGAGTGGGTTGGGGTGAGAGGGAGAGTGGGTTGGGGTGAGAGGGTGAGTGGGTTGGGGTGTGAGGGAGAGTGGGTTGGGGTGAGAGGGAGAGTGGGTTGGGGTGAGAGGGAGAGTGGGCTGGGGTGAGAGGGAGAGTGGGTTGGGGTGAGAGGGAGAGCGGGTTGGGGTGAGAGGGAGAGTGGGTTGGGGTGAGAGGGAGAGCGGGTTGGGGTGAGAGGGAGAGCGGGTTGGTGTGAGAGGGAGAGCGGGTTGGGGTGAGAGGGTGAGTGGGTTGGGGTGAGAGGGAGAGTGGGTTGGGGTGAGAGGGAGAGTGGGTTGGGGTGAGAGGGATAGAGGTTTGGGGTGAGAGGGAGAGTGGGTTTGGGTGAGAGGGAGAGTGGGTTGGGGTGAGAGGGAGAGTGGGTTGGGGTGAGAGGGAGAGTGGGTTGGGGTGAGAGGGAGAGTGGGTGGGGGTGAGAGGGAGAGTGGGTTGGGGTGAGAGGGAGAGTGGGTTGGGGTGAGAGGGAGAGTGGGTTGGGGTGAGAGGGAGAGTGGGTTGGGGTGAGAGGGAGAGAGGTTTGGGGTGAGAGGGAGAGTGGGTTGGGGTGAGAGGGAGAGTGGGTTGGGGACTGCGATTACTGCCATTGTTTTGGGGGTCTGTGTGAGATCAGCGTTTGGAACTGGGGTAACACAACCAACAGGGGAAAGAAATATAAATTTATTATTAAGCCAAAAATAAAGACAGGCCCTTGTTGAGACCATGTCTGTCCTGGGATTAACCCTCAGTGGACAGGAGCTGCAAATGGTAGTGTGTTGTTATTAACATTCAATGGACAGGATCAGCAAGGGGTCCTGTCTGGAAAGAGAGAGGGAGAGGGAAAGCTGGAGTGACAGAGACAGGGAAATGCCACCCCCTCCTCCAAAAACGTCATGTGTTCCCTGTTGCAGTTCAGGAAAAGCTGCAGGCCGTTTCTGCACAGGGGGATCCCACAGGCAGCAATGTAATGCTATCCGGTTGGGAACAGGGAGACACATTTCCTTCCCCAGCCTCATGCCTGCTGTAACCCTCCCTCTTCCCCCTCTCCCCCCCACCCCGGGCACCATGCGTGCTCTGAGTCCGGATACATCCCCAGAAAGGCCTAAACTCCTTCCCTTCAAACCGGGAACAAGCTGCTGCTTCCTGGGGGAGACTTTTTGAAATCTCCGTCCCAGCATCGATTTTTACAAACCAGTCGTCCCCGGGAGGGTGTGACTGAGGCTTTTCTGCAGAGACTGGGAGCTGGGCACTGACTCCACACTGGAGACCCTCCCCTAACCCCCCCCAGACCCTGTGTCTCTTCCTCACCCCCAACGCCCTGCCTCTGTGTCACTGTCTTTTCCTGTTTCCCTCAATCTCCCCCCTCTCTCTCTGTTGTAACGTAGGGACACATCCTAGAGAGACTGAATTCAAAAGATGTTCCACCTCCAAATTCATCGCCCTGCCTAAAACACCAGCATTATTCAGGAATTAGCACAAACTTTTACACACACTCACAGTTAGACTGAGATTTTAAAATAAATCCTGGGATGGTAATTTTAAAAAGTGTCCCAAAGGAATGAGCAGCCCCTTCCCAAACTGAAAGAGGGAGTTTAGCACCTTCAAGAGTCTGATGGGGGAGGGGGACAGGGGGAACCATTTGAATTCAATTTATGCAGTTAAATGTCCTTGCTTTTGTCCTTTCAACAAAATTTATCTCTTTTTCTCCTGAGAAATTTGTATTCTGAAAACTGGAAGGTGAGGATCCATAGAGGGAAAGTCTGGGACAAGGACAAGGAGCTTCTTCCAGAGGGGGATAGTCTGAGGCCTGGTCCACAGGCTTCACCCACATGAATTGTGTCTGTTTATTACCCCAATCGAGGTTTAATTTTCATCTCTGAGACACAGAGTGAGAGAGTGAATGAGTGAGGGGGACACAGATGTGATTTTTACAAACCAGGCATCCCCGGGAGGGTGTGACTGAGGCTTTTCTGCAGAGACTGGGAGCTGGGTACTGACTCCACACTGGAGAACCTCCCCTATCCAACCCCCCAAGACCCTGTGTCTCTTCCTCACCCCCCACCCCCTGCCTCTGTGTCACTGTCTTTTCCTGTTTCCCTCAATCTCCTCCCTCTCTCTCTGTTGTAACGTAGGGACACATCCTAGAGAGACTGAATTCAAATGACTGTTCCACCTCCCAATTCATCGCCCTGCCTAAAACACCAGCATTATTTAGGAATTAGCACAAACTTTTACACACTCTCACAGTTAGGACTTGGTAAAGGGCTCCTAAGGGACAGGAAATGAGTCCAATCAGCACATTTTTAATAAATTCACTGGTTGTGGCACAGTATGAAACACTGCAGGGAATTTGTGCATAGCAAGATCCCACAGGGTACAGCCAGCTCTGCTCAGCACTTTTTAAATGGGGCAATATTTACACAGAGAGAGAGAGGCAGCAAGTTGGAGAGGGACTAAGACAGTGAAGACCCCCGACCCCTTCAGAACCTCAGAAAGACTGAGCGCTTTGCAGTGAAAGAATGAATGTTTAAAATGCTCTCATTGTTAGTGAGTCACTTGCTTCACTGTCCCTGGATTCATTTTCGCAATTCGGCCTTTTCTAAAAGATGTGACTGGGAGCTGGGCAGAGTCTACACATTGGAGACCCCCAGATCCTGTGTCTATTCACACCCCCTCCTCTTGTTTTGCTACCTCAGCCCCTCTGTTTCAACCCTCTTTCCAGACATTATGGCAAACTTGTGGCATTCTAAACTATTATCTCAAATTGTTAATAAATACTGAGAAACAGACACAGACACGGGCTTTGCAGCAGCAGAAAGAATGTCAATCATTCCATCCCGGGGGTTTTTACTTCCAGATTCAGTTTTAGAAAATTCAGAATTCAAATTCACAACAGCAAAGTGTGGGACTGAAGGCCCGGATCCTTCAATATTCCAGGGAATACACCTGGAATTTATGTCTCCATACCTGTGTCTCTGTCACGTTTAAAATACTAATGTTACATGAGTCAACTCTGTCCTAAGTGTCCCATTCCTGTGGGGGCATAAAATGGCCACTGTGAACAAACCTAAAATGGCTGCCTGGTGTTTGTAGACTAGATTCTCAGAGGAAGAGAGGCAGGGAGAGAGGGAAAGAGAGCTGGGTAAGCGAGTGAGATAGAGAGAGGAGATCAAGCGATAAAAAAGTGATGAGTTGAGAGAGAGAGATGAAGAGAGGGGAGCGAGTGTAGGGTAAAGATATGGGGTGAGTTAGAGAAACAGAGAAATGTATAGAGTGGCAGACAGATGGGATGGGAGAGGGAGAGAAGGAACGAGACAGGATGACAGAAAGAGAAAGTGTAGGGGGAAACTGAAAATGTTCAAAAATGTGTTAACATTATTGAGTGTAAAGAACAATATCCTGTGAGACATCCCTTCTCCATCTTAAATTTGGCGGGAGAGCCTTTAACTAACTTTAAAATGGGGGGAGACCCCTTCCTCAACTTGTGATGTGGAAGTGCTGGAATCTAATCGAGGGGTTTGTGGGGTTTATATATAGAATAATAGATACCCGGGAGTGAGTTGCAGACTGGAATCTAATCGAGGGTTTTGTGGGGTTTATATATGGAATAATAGATACCAAGGATTGAGTTACAGACTGGAATCTAATCGAGGGGTTCGGGGTGGTTTATATATAGAATAACAGATACCCGGGAGTTAGTTACAGACTGGAATCTAATCTAGGGGTTCGGGGCGGTTTATATACAGAATAAAAAATTCCCGGGAGTGAGTTACAGACTGGAATCTAATCGAGGGGTTCGGGGTGGATTATATATAGAATAACAGATACCCGAGAGTGAGTTACAGACTGGAATCTAATCGAGGGGTTCGGGGTGGATTATATATAGAATAACAGTTACCCGGGAGTGAGTGACTGACTGGAATCTAATTGAGGGGTTCGCGGTGGATTATATATAGAATAACAAACGCCCGGGAGTGAGTCACAGACTGGATTCTAATCGAGGGGTTCGGGGTGGATTATATATAGAATAACAGATACCCAGGAGAGAGTTACAGACTAGAATCTAATTGAGGGGATTGGGGTGGTTTATATCTTGAATAACAGATACCCGGGAGTGAGTTACAGACTGGAATCTAATCGAGGACTTCAGGGGGTTTATTTACAGAATAACAGATACCCGGGAGAGAGTTACAGACTGGAATCTAATCGAAGGGTTCGGGGTGCTTTATATATATAATAACAGATACCTGGGAGTGAGTTACAGGCTGGAATCTAATCGAGGGCTTCGAGGTGGATTATATATAGAATAACAGATACCCGTGATGGAGTTACAGACTGGGATCAAATTTATGGGTTTGGAGGGTATATATATATATATATATATATATATAGGCTAACAGATACCCGGGAATGAGTTACAGATTCGAATCTAATGGAGTATTTTTGGGATGGTTTAAATAAAGAAAATCAGATACCTGAGAGTGAGTTATAGGCTGGAATCTAATCGAGAGTTTCGGGGATTTATATATAGAATCGCAGATACCCGAGAGTGAGTTACAGACTGGAATCTAATCGAGAGTTTCGGGGATTTATAAATAGAATAACTGATACCGGGGAGTGAGTTACAGACTGGAATCTAATCGAGGGGTTCAGGGGGTTTATATATAGAATAACAGATACCCGGGAGTGAGTTACAGACTGGAATCAAATCGAGGGGTTTGGGGGATTTATATATAGAATAACAGATACCCAAGAGTGAGTTACAGACTGGAATCTAATCGAGGGGTTCGGGGTGGATTATATATAGAATGACAGATACCCGGGAGTGAGTTACAGACTGGAATCCAAGCGAAGGGTTCGGGGTGGTTTATATATATAATAACAGATACCTGGGAGTGAGTTACAGGCTGGAATCTAATCGAGGGGTTCGGGGTGGTTTATATATAGAATAACAGATACCCGGGAGTGAGTTACAGACTGGAATCTAATCGAGGGGCTCGGGGTGGATTATATATAGAATAACAGATACCCGGGAGTGAGTTACAGACTGGAATCTAATCGAGGGGTTCGAGGTGGATTATATATAGAATAACAGATACCCGGGAGAGAGTTACAGACTGGAATCTAATCGAGGGGTTTGGGGTGGTTTATATCTTGAATAACAGATACCCGGGAGTGAGTTACAAACTGGAATCTAATCGAGGACTTCAGGGGGTTTATTTATAAAACAACAGATACCCGGGAGAGAGTTACAGACTGCAATCTAATCGAAGGGGTCGGGGTGTTTTATATATATAATAACAGATACCTGGGAGTGAGTTACAGGCTGGAATCTAAACGAGGGCTTCGAGGTGGATTATATATAGAATAACAGATACCCGTGATGGAGTTACAGACTGGGATCGAATTGATGGGTTTGGAGGGTATATATATATATAGGCTGATAGATACCCGGGAATGAGTAACAGATTCGAATCTAATGGAGGATTTTTGGCATGGTTTAAATAAAGAAAATCAGATACCTGAGAGTGAGTTATAGACTGGAATCTGATCAAGAGTTTCTGGGATTTATAAATAGAATCACAGATACCCGAGCGTGAGTTACAGACTGGAATCTAATCGAGAGTTTCGGGGATTTATAAATAGAATCACTGATAGGCGGGAGTGAGTTACAGACTGGAATCTAATCTAGGGGTTTGCTGGGTTTATATATAGAATATCTGATACCCGGGAGTGGGTAACCTCTACACTTTCCTCATCAAACACTCCCAGGGCAGGTAAAGCACTGGGTTAGATACAGAGTAAAGCTCCCTCTACACTGTCCCCATCAAACACTCCCAGGACAGGTAAAGCAAGGGGTTAGATACAGAGTAAAGCTCCCTCTACACTGTCCCCATCAAACACTCCCATGACAGGAACAGGACAGGGTTAGATACAGAGTAAAGCTCCCTCTACACTGTTCCCATCAAACACTCCCAGGACAGGAACTGGACAGGGTTAGATACAGAGTAAAGCAACCTCTACTCTTTCCCCATCAAACACTCCCAGGGCAGTTAAAGCACTGGGTTAGATACAGCGTAAAGCTCCCACTACACTGGCTCCATCATACACTCCCAGGGCAGGTACAGCACGGGGTTAGATACAGAGTAAATCTCCCTCTAACATGTCCCCATCAGACACTCCGAGGACTGGTACAGCACAGGGTTAGATACAGAGTAAAGCTCCCTCTACACTGTCCCCATCAAGCACTCACAGGGCAGGTACAGGACAGGGTTAGATACAGAGTAAATCACCCTCATCACCGTCCCCATCAAACACTCCCAGGGCAGGTACAGCACGGGGTTAGATACAGAGTTAAGCTTCCTCTACGCTGTCCCCATCAAACACTACCTGGACAGGTACAGCACGGGGTTATATACAGAGGAAAACTCCCTCTAAACTGTCCCCATCAAACACTCCCAGGACAGGTACAGCATGGGGTTAGATACAGAGTAAAGCTACCTCTACACCGTCCCCATCAAACACTCCCAGGACAGGTACAGCACGGGGTTAGATACATCGTAAAGCATCCTCTACACTGACGCCATCAAACACTCCCAGGAAGGGTACAGCACGGAGTTAGATAAAGATTAAATCTCCCTCTACAACGTCCCCATCAAACACTCCCAGGACAGGTACAGCACAGGGTTGGATACAGAGTAAAGCTCCCTCTCCACTGTCCCCATCAAACACTCCCAGGACAGGAACAGGGCAGGGTTAGATACAGAGTAAACCTCCCTCTGCACTGTCCCCATCAAACACTCCCTGGACAGAAACAGGACAGGGTTAGATACAAAGTAAAGTTCCCTCTATACTGTCCCCATCAAACACTCCCAGGACAGGAACAGGACAGGGTTAGATACAGAGTAAAGCTCCCTCTACACTTTCCCCATAAAACACTCCCAGGGCAGGTAAAGCACTGGGTTAGATATAGAGTAAAGATCCCTCTACACTGTCTTCATCAAACACTCCCAGGACTGGTACAGCACAGGGTTAGATACAGAGTAAAGCTCCCTCTATACTCTCCCCATCAAACACTCCCAGGACTGGTACAGCACGGGGTTAGATACAGAGTAAAGCTCCCACTACACTGTCCCCATCAACACTCCCAGGACAGGAACAGGACAGGGTTAGATACAGAGTTAAGCTACCTCTACACTTTCCCCATCAAACACTCCCAGGGCAGGAGAAGCACTGGGTTAGATAAAGAGTAAAGCTCCCTCTACACTGTATCGATCAAACACTCCCAGGAGTGGTACAGCAAAGGGTTAGATACAGAGTAAAGCTCCCACAATACTGTCCCCATCATACACTCCCAGGACTGGTACAGCATGGGGTTAGATACAGAGTAAAGCTCCCTCTAACCTGTCCCCATCAAAAACTCCCAGGGCTGGTACAGGACAGGGTTATATACATAGTAAATCTCCCTCAATACTGTCCCCATCAAACACTCCCAGGACAGGTACAGCACGGGGTTAGATACAGAGTAAATCTCCCACGATACTGTCCCCATCAAACACTCCCAGGAAAGGTACAGCACAGGGTTAGATACAGATTAAAGGTCCCTCTACACCGTCCCCATCAAACACTCCCAGGGCAGGTACAGCACGTGGTTAGATACAGAATAAAGCTCCCTCTGCACTGTGCCCATCAAACTCTCCCAGGACAGGTACAGCACGTGGTTAGATACAGAATAAAGCTCCCTCTGCACTGTCCTCATCAAACACTCCCAGGGCAAGTACAGCACGGGGTTAGATACAGAGTAAAGCTCCCTCTATACTGGCCCCATCAAACACTCCCAGGACAGGTACAGCACAGAGTTAGATACAGAGTAAAGCTTCCTCTACACTGTCCCCATCAATCACTCCCAGGACAGGTAAAGCACGGGGTAAGATACAGAGTAAAGCTCCCTCTATAATGTCCCCCTTAAACATTCCCTGGACAGGTACAGCACAGAGTTAGATACAGAGTAAAGCTTCCTCTACACTGTCCCCATCAATCACTCCCAGGACAGGTAAAGCACGGGGTAAGATACAGAGTAAAGCTCCATCTATACTGTCCCCATCAATCACTCCCAGGACAGGTAAAGCACGGGGTAAGATACAGAGTAAAGCTCCCTCTATACTGTCCCCATCAAACACTCCCAGGATAGGAACAGGACAGGGTTAGATACAGAGTAAAGCTCCCTCTATACTGTCCACATCAAACACTCCCAGGACAGGAACAGCACAGAGTTAGATACACAGTAAAGCTTCCTCTACACTGTACCCATCAAACACTCCCAGGACAGGTAAAGCACTGGGTTAGATATAGAGTAAAGCTCCCTCTACATTGTCTCCATCAAACACTCCCAGGACAAGTACAGCCCGCGGGTAGATACAGAGTAAAGCTCCCTCTACACTGTCCCCATCAAACATTCCCAGGACAGGAACAGGACAGGGTTAGATACAGTGTGAAGCTCCCTCTATACTGTCCCCATCAAACACTCCCAGGACAGGAACAGGACAGGGTTAGATACAGAGTAAAGCTACCTCTACACTTTCCCCATCAAACACTCCGAGGGCTGGTAAAGCACTGGGTTAGATACAGAGTAAAGCTCCCTCTACACTGTCCCCATCAAACACTCCCAGGACATGTACAGCACGGGGTTAGATACAGAGTAAAGCTCCCTCGATACTGTCCCCATCAAACACTCCCAGGACAGGTACGGCACGGGGTTAGATACAGAGTAAAGCTCACTCTACACTGTCCCCATCAAACACTCCCAGGGCAGCTACAGCACGGGGTTAGATACAGAATAAAGCTCCCTCTGCACTGTCCCCATCAAACAATCCGAGGGCAAGCACAGCACGGGGTTAGATGCAGAGTAAAGCTCCCTCTATACTGTCCCCATCAATCACTCCCAGGACAGGTAAAGCACGGGGTAAGATACAGAGTAAAGCTCCCTCTATACTGTCCCCATCAAACACTCCCAGGATAGGAACAGGACAGGGTTAGATACAGAGTAAAGCTCCCTCTATACTGTCCACATCAAACACTCCCAGGACAGGAACAGCACAGAGTTAGATACACAGTAAAGCTTCCTCTACACTGTACCCATCAAACACTCCCAGGACAGGTAAAGCACTGGGTTAGATATAGAGTAAAGCTCCCTCTACATTGTCTCCATCAAACACTCCCAGGACAAGTACAGCCCGCGGGTAGATACAGAGTAAAGCTCCCTCTACACTGTCCCCATCAAACATTCCCAGGACAGGAACAGGACAGGGTTAGATACAGTGTGAAGCTCCCTCTATACTGTCCCCATCAAACACTCCCAGGACAGGAACAGGACAGGGTTAGATACAGAGTAAAGCTACCTCTACACTTTCCCCATCAAACACTCCGAGGGCTGGTAAAGCACTGGGTTAGATACAGAGTAAAGCTCCCTCTACACTGTCCCCATCAAACACTCCCAGGACATGTACAGCACGGGGTTAGATACAGAGTAAAGCTCCCTCGATACTGTCCCCATCAAACACTCCCAGGACAGGTACGGCACGGGGTTAGATACAGAGTAAAGCTCACTCTACACTGTCCCCATCAAACACTCCCAGGGCAGCTACAGCACGGGGTTAGATACAGAATAAAGCTCCCTCTGCACTGTCCCCATCAAACAATCCGAGGGCAAGCACAGCACGGGGTTAGATGCAGAGTAAAGCTCCCTCTATACTGTCCCCATCAAACACTCCCAGGACAGGTACAGCACGGGGTTAGATACAGAGTAAAGCTCCCTCTACACTGTCCCCATCAAACGCTCCCAGGACAGGTACAGCACGGGATTAGAAACAGAATAAAGCTCCCTCTGTACTATCCCCATCAAACACTCCCAGGGAAAGTACAGCACGGGGTTAGATACAGAGTAAAGCTTCCACTACACTGTCCCCATCAAACACTCCCAGGACAGGTACAGCACGGGGTTAGATACAGAGTAAAGCTCCCTCTACACTGTCACCACCAAACACTTCCAGGACAGGAACAGGACAGGGTTAGATACAGAGTAAAACTCCCTCTACACTGTGCCCATCAAACACTCCCTGGGCAGGTACAGCATGGGGTTATATACAGAATTAAGCTCCCTCTGCACTGTCCCCATCAAACACTCCAAGGGCAAGCACAGCACAGAGTTAGATACAGAATAAAGCTTCCTCTACACTGTCCCCATCAAACACTCCCATGACTGGTAAAACACTGGGTAAGATACAGAGTAAAGCTTCCTCTACACTGTCCCAATCAAACACTCCCAGGACAGGAACAGGACAGGGTTAGAAACAGAGTAAAGGTCCCCCTATGCTGTCCACATCAAACACTCCCAGGACAGGTACAGCACAGAGTTAGATACAGACTAAAGCTTCCTCTACGCTGTCCCCATCAAACACTGCCGGGGCAGCTAAAGCACTGGGTTAGATACAGTGTAAATCTCCCACTAACCTGTCCCCATCAATCACTCCCAGGACTGGTACAGCACAGGGTTAGATACAGAGTAATGCTCCATCTACACAGTCCAAATCAAACACTCCCAGGACAGGAACAGGACAGGGTTAGATACATAGTAAAACTCCCTCTACACTGTCTCCATGAAACACTCCCAGGAGTGGTACAGCACAGGGTTAGATACAGAGTAAAGCTCCCTCTTCACTGTCCCCATCAAACACTCTCAGGACAGGTACATCACGGGGTTAGATACAGAGTAAACCTCCCTCTATACTCACCCCATCAAACACTCCCAGGACTGGTACAGCACGGGGTTAGATACAGAGAAAAGCTCCCCCTACACTGTGGCCATGATACACTCCCAGGGCAGGTAAAGCACTAGGTTAGATACAGAGTAAATCTCCCTCTACACAGTCTCCATCAAACACTCCCAGGACTGGTACCACACAGGGTTAGATACAGAGTAAAGCTCCCTCTATATTCTCCACATGAAACACTCCCAGGACAGGTAATGCACTGGGTTAGATACAGAGTAAAGCTCCCTCAACACTGTCCCCATCAACCACTCCCAGGACAGGTACAGCACGGTGTTAGATACAGAGTAAATCTCCGTCTACACCGTCCCCATCAAACACTCCCAGGGCAGGAAAAGCACTGGGTTAGATAGAGAGTAAATCTCCCTCAATAATGTCCCCATCAAACACTCCCAGGACAGGTACAGCACGGGGTTAGATACAGAGTACAGCTCCCTCGATACTGTCCCCATCAAACACTCCCAGGGCAGGTACAGCACGGCGCTAGATACAGTGTAAAGCTCCCTCGATACTGTCCCCATCAAACACTCCCAGGACAGGTACAGCACGGGGTTAGATACAGAGTAAAGCTCCCTCTACACTGGGCCCCTCAGTTCCTCTCAGGATTTGACCATTTGATCACGTCACCCCGGATGCTACTAAATTTCAAGGAATACAACCCGTGTTTGTGCAATCTCACTTTGCAATTTAACCCTTGGAATCCAGCTCTCATTCTGGCAAAGCTGCGATGCACTCGAACTGTCTAAACTGTCCCTGGAGTGTCGGATTAACCCGGGTCACTCACATACACCCAGGTCAGGTTCAAGACTCACCTGTCTCACTCGCTGAGACGCTCCTGTATCACTGGCCTTATTGTAGTCGGATGCCGCGTTGGGAGCAGGACAGGTAGACGGGATTAGGATGACTGCTCATGTGGAGGGTAAACATGAGGAATCTATCAGAGAATCAGAACAGACCAGGGAGAATCAAACAAGGAAATTCATGTTCAATTTGTTAAGCCCTGCTTTGTGGAATGTTCTTGTTTTTGATGAGAATGTTGCCAGCAACCATTCCCAGAGATGATGCAGCAGGGGCTAGATACAGAGTAAAGCTCCCTCGATACTGTACCCATCAAACACTCCAAGGACAGGTAGAGCACGGGGATATATACAGAGTAAAGCTCCCTCGATACTGTACCCATCAAACACTCCAAGGACAGGTACAGCACGGGGATATATACAGAGTAAAGCTCCCTCGATACTGTCTCCATCAAACACTCCCAGGACAGGTACAGTACGGGGTTAGATACAGAGTAAAGCTCCCTCTATACTGTCCCTAACTAACACTCCCAGGACAGGTACAGCACAGGGTTAAATATAGAATAGAACTCCCTCCATACTGTCCCCATCAAACACTCGCAGAGAGAAATAGAGACTGAGAAACGGATTGAGAAGGGATCTCCGTCCTGCCTCACCAACTCTCTCTCATCCAAAACTGGAGAGAGCATGGGAATGAGAGAGCACAGGGGTGGGGATGGTGGGTGGGATGGTGCAGAGATAGTTTGGGGGGTGGGAGAGAAAGCGTGGGCTTGTCAGAGAGGGTGTGGGCCAAGATGATGATCAGAGAGAGAGTGCATGTGAGAGACAGAGATTGTGTGTGTGAGAGAGAGATGGTGTGTGTGCGTGGGAGATTGTGTGTGCAAGAGATAGAGTGTGAGAGTGAGCGTGTGAGAGGGGTTGTGAAAGTGGGATTGCACGTGAAAGGGAGAGAGTGAGAGAGAGTTGGGGTGAGAGGGTGAGAGAGTGCGGATGAGAGTGAGAGAGCTTTTGGGTGAGAGGTTTGGGGTGATAGGGAGGGAGAGTCGGGTGAGAGAGTGGGGAAGGGAGGGAGAGAGGTTTGGGGTGAGAGGGAGAGAGGGTTGGGGTGAGAGAGAGAGAGTGAGTTGGGGTATGAGGGTGGGAGGTTTGGGGTGAGAGGAAGAGACTGTTGGGGTGAGAGGGAAAGAGAGTTGTGGTGAGAGGGACAGCGGGTTCTGGTGAGATGGAGAGAGGGTTGCATTGAGAGGGATAGAAGTTTGGGGTGAGTGGGAGAGAGTTTTGGTGAGAGTTAGAGAGGGTTGTGCAGAGAGGGAGAGAAGGATGGGGTGAGAGGGAGAGAGGGTTGGGTGAGAGGGAGAGAGGGTTGGTGTAAGAGGGAATGAGGAGATGGTGAGAGTGAAAGAGAGTTGGGGGGAGAGGGTGAGAGAGTGGGGATGATATTGAGAGAATTTTGGGTGAGTGGTTTGGGGTGATAGGGAGAGAGTGTTGGGGTGATTGGGAGAGAGAGTTGGGGAGATTGGGAGAGAGAGTTGGGGAGATTGGGAGAGAGAGTTGGGGAGATTGGGAGAGAGAGTTGGGGTGAGAGGGAGATAGAGTTGGGGTGAGAGGGAGATAGTGTTGGGGTAAGAGGGAGAGTGGGGATGAGATGGTAAGTTGGTTGGTGTGAGAGGGAGAATGGGTTGTGTTGAGAGGCAGAGAGGGTTGGAGTGAGAGGGAATGAGGGTTGGGGTGAGAGGGAATGAGGGTTGGGGTGAGAGGGAGACAGTGTTGGGGTGAGAGGGAGACAGTGTTGGGGTGAGAGGGAGACAGTGTTGGGGTGAGAGGGAGATAGTGTTGGGGTGAGAGGGAGACAGTGTTGGGGTGAGAGGGAGACAGTGTTGGGGTGAGAGGGAGACAGTGTTGGGGTGAGAGGGAGACAGTGTTGGGGTGAGAGGGAGAGAGTGTTGGGGTGAGAGGGAGAGAGTGTTGGGGTGAGAGGAAGAGAGGGTTGGGGTGAGAGGAAGAGAGGGTTGGGGTGAGAGGGAGAGAGGGTTGGGGTGAGAGGGAGAGAGGGTTGGGGTGAGAGGGAGAGAGAGTTTGGATGAGTGGGAGAGAGAGTTTGGGATCAGGGGATTTATATAGAGAATAGTAGTTACCCGGGATTGAGTTACAGGCTGGAATCTAATTGAGGGGTGCAGGGGGTTTATATATAGAATAATCGATACCCGGGATTGAGTAACAGACTGGAATCAAGAACAGTTGAAAATATCATTTTTCTTGTGGTGTGCTGAAGTGCAGGTTACAGAGGCTGATTCATGGAATGGGTAGTGTGAGTTTTTAACCAGCTTGATCCCAAATATCAAATTTAATTTCTCATTGGAACTATTTGATGTTTTGAGATTCAAAAGCCTCATTATCTTTGAATTCGAGTTCAAATTAAAAAAGTGTTCAAATTCATTATTCACAATCTAATGCAGCGAACAAAATCCTGGACCTTTATTCATCAATCCCATTTCCTATCTCTGTTGAAACTCCCTTCCACTGACAGATTCTGAGATCCATACTCAATCACAAAAACCACCACAGAAAAGTGACTGCTTATTTTAAACAGTGAATCTGAACTATTTGAAGTTCTGACTCAGACACAGAATCACAGAAATTTTGACTCTGTGGGATGAAAATTAACAGAATAACTTTGCAACATACAGGTAAATTGTAGTGACAGAAGGATACTTGTCTGTTCAAAAAGGATTCGATAAGTTGCCTCACAAAGCTTGTTACTCAGGACAAGAGCTCATACATTAACCTAATCTCCCCCCTCAGTACCTCTCAGGATTTGACAAATTGATCAAGTCACCCCTGATGCTACTTAATTTCAGGGAATACAACCCGAGAGGGAGAGTGGGTTGGGGACTGCGATTACTGCCAGTGTTTTGGGGGTGTGTCTCCCTCTGTGTCCGACTGCTTCACCCTCCATGAACCCATTTCTATCAAGTGTGGTCACTGATGCAGTTCAGGAAAGGCTGGCCGCCTCTTTGTTTTGTTTTTTTACACAGCAGGATCCCATGACATTCCCTATCTCCACACCTGCTGTGAAAGCCTCTCTCCCCCCGATTTCCCCGTGGGAATTCCCCAGTCTGGGGGCCATCCCCTCAGTTCCCTCCCTCCCCAGCACCACAACCCCCTGAAAGGGCTGAAACTCAAACTGGGGAGCAGCTGGATTCTCTCAGGAGACATTTTCAAATCACTGCCTCGGGATTTCAGTTGGGGTCAAATCCCACTTTCTGGAAGGACCTGACTGGGAGCTGGGCAGTGACTGCACACGAGGAGCCCTCTCTCTCTCCCCCCGGACCCTGTGTCTTCTCACCTACCCACACCAACTCCTCTCTGTTTTGTTATCTCTCCCTCTCTTTCCCCTGACCTCTCCTTTCTCTCTCTCTCATGTGGGGAAAGGCCACAGGCCCCTGTGGGCACAGCAAGATCAGGAGGATGGAGAGAGAGAGAGAGAAATCCACACACAGAAGCTGCGTAAACTGAATTAAAATGGTTCCCCCTGTCCACCCATCAGTCTCCAGAAGGTGCTAAACTCCCTGTCTTATTTTGGAATTATAACAAGCTTCTAAACAGCCTCAGGTTTCAGATGAAACAGGCACAGCATGAAACACTGCAGGGAATTTGTGCACAGCAAGATCCCACAAGGTACAGCCAGCTCTGCTCAGCACTTTTTAAATGGGGCAATATTTACACAGAGAGAGAGAGAGGCAGCAAGTTGGAGAGGGAATAAGACAGTGAAGACCCCCGACCCCTTCAGAACCTCAGAAAGACTGAGCGCTTTGCAGTGAAAGAATGAATGTTTAAAATGCTCTCATTGTTAGTGAGTCACTTGCTTCACTGTCCCTGGATTCATTTTCGCAATTCGGCCTTTTCTAAAAGATGTGACTGGGAGCTGGGCAGATTCTACACATTGGAGACCCCCAGATCCTGTGTCTATTCACACCCACTCCTCTTGTTTTGCTACCTCAGCCCCTCTGTTTCAACCCTCTTTCCAGACATTATGGCAAACTTGTGGCATTCTAAACGATTATCTTAAATTGTTAATAAATACTGAGAAACAGACACAGACACGGGCTTTGCAGCAGCAGAAAGAATGTCAATCATTCCATCCCGGGGGTTTTTACTTCCAGATTCAGTTTTAGAAAATTCAGAATTCAAATTCACAACAGCAAAGTGTGGGACTGAACGCCCGGATCCTTCAATATTCCAGGGAATACACCTGGAATTTATGTCTCCATACCTGTGTCTCTGTCACGTTTAAAATACTAATGTTACATGAGTCAACTCTGTCCTAAGTGTCCCATTCCTGTGGGGACATAAAATGGCCACTGTGAACAAACCTAAAATGGCTGCCTGGTGTTTGTAGACTAGATTCTCAGAGGAAGAGAGGCAGGGAGAGAGGGAAAGAGAGCTGGGGAAGCGAGTGAGATAGAGAGAGGAGATCAAGCGATAAAAAAGTGATGAGTTGAGAGAGAGAGATGAAGAGAGGGGAGCGAGTGTAGGGTAAAGATATGGGGTGAGTTAGAGAAACAGAGAAATGTATAGAGTGGCAGACAGATGGGATGGGAGAGGGAGAGAAGGAACGAGACAGGATGAAAGAAAGAGAAAGTGTAGGGGGAAACTGAAAATGTTCAAAAATGTGTTAACATTATTGAGTGTAAAGAACAATATCCTGTGAGACATCCCTTCTCCATCTTAAATTTGGCGGGAGAGCCTTTAACCAACTTTAAAATGGGGGGAGACCCCTTCCTCAACTTGTGATGTGGAAGTGCTGGAATCTAATCGAGGCGTTTGTGGGGTTTATATATAGAATAATAGATACCCGGGAGTGAGTTGCAGACTGGAATCTAATCGAGGGTTTTGTGGGGTTTATATATGGAATAATAGATACCAAGGATTGAGTTACAGACTGGAATCTAATCGAGGGGTTCGGGGTGGTTTATATATAGAATAACAGATACCCGGGAGTTAGTTACAGACTGGAATCTAATCGAGGGGTTCGGGGCGGTTTATATACAGAATAAAAAATTCCCGGGAGTGAGTTACAGACTGGAATCTAATCGAGGTGTTCGGGGTGGATTATATATAGAATAACAGTTACCCGGGAGTGAGTTACTGACTGGAATCTAATTGAGGGGTTCGCGGTGGATTATATATAGAATAACAAACGCCCGGGAGTGCGTCACAGACTGGATTCTAATCGAGGGGTTCGGGGTGGATTATATATAGAATAACAGTTACCCGGGAGTGAGTTACAGACTGGAATCTAATCGAGGACTTCAGGGGGTTTATTTACAGAATAACAGA
Organism: Cetorhinus maximus; assembly: GCF_964194155.1. Lineage (NCBI taxonomy): Eukaryota > Metazoa > Chordata > Chondrichthyes > Lamniformes > Cetorhinidae > Cetorhinus > Cetorhinus maximus. The sequence continues at coordinate 83,967 of NW_027596515.1, forward strand.
TACCCGGGAGAGAGTTACAGACTGGAATCTAATCGAAGGGTTCGGGGTGCTTTATATATATAATAACAGATACCTGGGAGTGAGTTACAGGCTGGAATCTAATCGAGGGCTTCGAGGTGGATTATATATAGAATAACAGATACCCGTGATAGAGTTACAGACTGGGATCAAATTGATGGGTTTGGAGGGTATATATATATATATATATATATATATATATATAGGCTAACAGATACCCGGGAATGAGTTACAGATTCGAATCTAATGGAGTATTTTTGGGATGGTTTAAATAAAGAAAATCAGATACCTGAGAGTGAGTTATAGGCTGGAATCTAATCGAGAGTTTCGGGGATTTATATATAGAATCTCAGATACCCGAGAGTGAGTTACAGACTGGAATCTAATCGAGGGGTTCAGGGGGTTTATATATAGAATAACAGATACCCGGGAGTGAGTTACAGACTGGAATCAAATCGAGGGGTTTGGGGGATTTATATATAGAATGACAGATACCCAAGAGTGAGTTACAGACTGGAATCTAATCGAGGGGTTCGGGGTGGAATATATATATAGAATAACAGATACCCGGGAGTGAGTTACAGACTGGATTCAAATCGAGGGGTTCGGGGTGGATTATGTACAGAATAACAGATACCCGAGAGTGAGTTACAGACTGGAATCTAATCGAGGGGTTTGGGGAATTTATATATAGAATAACAGATACCCGAGAGTGAGTTACAGACTGGAATCAAATCAAGGGGTTTGGGGGATTTATATATAGAATAACAGATACCCGAGAGTGATTTACAGACTGGAATCAAATCGAGGGGTTCGTGGGGGTTTATATATAAATCATATGAATATAATACATATAGAATAACAGAAGCCCGGGGATGAGTAACAGACTGAAATCTAGTCGAGGGGTTTGGAACATTTATATACAGAATAAAAGTTACACGGGAATGAGTTACAGACTGGAATCTAATCGAGGACTTCAGGGGGTTTATTTATTGAATAACAGATACCCGGGAGAGAGTTACAGACTGGAATCCAAGAGAAGGGTTCGGGGTGGTTTTTATATATAATAACAGATACCTGGGAGTGAGTTACAGGCTGGAATCTAATCGAGGGTATCGTGGTGGTTTATATATAGAATAACAGATACCCGGGAGTTAGTTACAGACTGGTATCTAATCGAGGGGTTCGGGGTGGTTTATATACAGAATAACAAATACCCAGGAGTGAGTTACAGACTGGAATCTAATCGAGGGGTTCGTGGTGGTTTATATATAGAATAGCAGATACCAGGGAGTGAGTTACAGACTGGAATCTAAGGGAGCAGATCAGGGGGTTTATATATAGAATAATAGATACCCGGGATTGAGTTACAGACTGGAATCTAATCGAGGGGTTCAGGGGGTTTATATATAGAATCATAGATACCCGGGATTGAGTTACAGATGGCAATCTAATCGAGGGGTTCGGGGGGGTTTATATATAGAATAATAGATACCCGGGATTGAGTTACAGACTGCAATCTAATCGAGGGGTTCGGGGAGTTTATATATAGAATAATCGATACCCGGGATTGAGTTACAGACTGCAATCTAATCGAGGGGTTCAGTGGGTTTATATATAGAATAATAGATATGCGGGAGTGAGTTACAGCCTGGAATCTAATAGAGGGAATCAGGGGGTTTATATAGAGAATAATAGATACCCGGGATTGAGTTACAGGCTGGAATCTAATTCAGGGGTGCAGGGGGTGTATATATAGAATAATAGATACCCGGGATTGAGTAACAGACTGGAATCAAGAACAGTTGAAAATATCATTTTTCTTGTGATGTGCTGAAGTGCAGGTTACAGAGGCTGATTCATGGAATGGGTAGTGTGAGTTTTTAACCAGCTTTATCCCAAATATCAAATTTAACTGGAACTATTTGATGTTTTCTTAGTCTTGACACAAATAGATTGGGACTCTTTGGACCCTCACTGTTTGCAGCTTTTCACCATTTATAAGTTAACCTGTTCCATCCTTTTTAAAGTGGGCAGCCACACATTTGCCTACAATGAAATCCATCTTTCACTATTTCACCCATTCACTTAAGGTGTACATATCTCTTTGGAATTTGCAGTGCAGGTTACAGATTGGATTGGAACTTTCTGCTTTCTGAATCATTAGCCAAGTTTCACAGAGTTAAACATCAAAACTGACATTCAGAAACAGGAGAGGGCCCCACAACTTCAATTCTGTGATTCACTGGTATCTCATGATCTGTATCTTACAATATCTCTGCCCCCTTCATGTCTCTGAAGACTTGGGAAAGTGTTTCAGACATTGGGGAACCATTTCTCTCTCTCGGGATATTTCCTTTGAAGCATTTCATTGTCTCGGGATATTTACAATAAACGGCTTCTTCAAAGGACATCATTAAAATTCACTCTTTAATCAACCAAATCCTGATGCCCATTCAGACTCCCTGGCCCTACATCCTATTGTTTCAAAGCTAACTTACATTTGACAATGTAGGAATGTGTGAATGCAAACACTTTCTTCACACGTTTCCACAATACTAAGGCTCACACTATTCAGGGTGAAATTTTCAAGACAACATTCATCAACTGAGAGATTTCCAGCTCCAAATAGAAGCTTCAAGATACAGAAAGTGGTACAGAAATGAAACATCCGATTTATCTGAATCTGCATCCGTTATTGGACAGCGTGGGGTTAGATAGGAATTAAAGTTGTTATTAAATTGTCCCCATCAAACGCTGCCAGAACACGTACAGCATGGGGTTTGATACAGAGTAAAGCTCCCTCAACACTTAAGTTATTAGGTTAAAAAGCCTCATTCTCCTTTGAATTAGATTTCAAAATAAATACAGTGTTCAAATTAAAAGTTCATCAGCTGGAGAAAATGGTAAAGCTCCAAATATTTTTCAACGTGCCTGGGTATAAACAACATTGTCCTGTCATATCGTTTATCCATGGAATCGAATCGAGGGATTTTGGGGATTTATATACAGAATAACATACCCGGGAGTGAGTTACAGATTGGAATCTAATCGAGGGGTTCGGGGTAGTTTATATATGTAATAACAGACACCCGGGAGTGAGTTACAGACTGGAATCTAATCGAGGTGTTCGGGGTAGTTTATATATGTAATAACAGACACCCGGGAGTGAGTTACAGACTGGAATCTAATCGAGGGGTTCGGGGTAGTTTATATATGTAATAACAGATACCCGGGAGTGAGTTACAGACTGGAATCTAATCGAGGGTTTCGGGGTGGATTATATATAGAATAACAGATACCCGGGAGTGAGTTACAGACTGGAATCTAATCGAGGGGTTCGGGATGGATTATATATAGAATAACAGATACCCGGGAGAGAGTTACAGACTGGAATCTAATCGAGGGGTTTGGGGTGGTTTATTTCTTGAATAACAGATACCCGGGAGTGAGTTACAAACTGGAATCTAATCGAGGACTTCAGGGGGTTTATTTATAAAACAACAGATACCCGGGAGAGAGTTACAGACTGCAATCTAATCGAAGGGGTCGGGGTGTTTTATATATATAATAACAGATACCTGGGAGTGAGTTACAGGCTGGAATCTAAACGAGGGGTTCGGGATGGTTTATATATATAATAACAGATACCCGTGATGGAGTTACAGACTGGGATTGAATTGATGGGTTTGGTGGGTATATATATATATAGGCTGATAGATACCCGGGAATGAGTAACAGATTCGAATCTAATGGAGGATTTTTGGCATGGTTTAAATAAAGAAAATCAGATACCTGAGAGTGAGTTATAGACTGGAATCTGATCAAGAGTTGCGGGGATTTATAAATAGAATCACAGATACCCGAGCGTGAGTTACAGACTGGAATCTAATCGAGAGTTTCGGGGATTTATAAATAGAATCACTGATAGGCGAGAGTGAGTTACAGACTGGAATCTAATCTAGGGGTTTGCTGGGTTTATATATAGAATATCTGATACCCGGGAGTGGGTAACCTCTACACTTTCCCCATCAAACACTCCCAGGGCAGGTAAAGCACTGGGTTAGATACAGAGTAAAGCTCCCTCTACACTGTCCCCATCAAACACTCCCAGGACAGGTAAAGCAAGGGGTTAGATACAGAGTAAAGCTCCCTCTACACTGTCCCCATCAAACACTCCCATGACAGGAACAGGACAGGGTTAGATACAGAGTAAAGCTCCCTCTACACTGTTCCCATCAAACACTCCCAGGACAGGAACTGGACAGGGTTAGATACAGAGTAAAGCAACCTCTACACTTTCCCCATCAAACACTCCCAGGGCAGTTAAAGCACTGGGTTAGATACAGCGTAAAGCTCCCACTACACTGGCTCCATCATACACTCCCAGGGCAGGTACAGCACGGGGTTAGATACAGAGTAAATCTCCCTCTAACATGTCCCCGTCAGACACTCCGAGGACTGGTACAGCACAGGGTTAGATACAGAGTAAAGCTCCCTCTACACTGTCCCCATCAAGCACTCACAGGGCAGGTACAGGACAGGGTTAGATACAGAGTAAATCACCCTCATCACCGTCCCCATCAAACACTCCCAGGGCAGGGACAGCACGGGGTTAGATACAGAGTTAAGCTTCCTCTACGCTGTCCCCATCAAACACTCCCAGGAAGGGTACAGCACGGAGTTAGATAAAGATTAAATCTCCCTCTACAACGCCCCCATCAAACACTCCCAGGACAGGTACAGCACAGGGTTGGATACAGAGTAAAACTCCCTCTCCACTGTCCCCAACAAACACTCCAAGGACAGAAACAGGACAGGGTTAGATACAGAGTAAACCTCCCTCTGCACTGTCCCCATCAAACACTCCCTGGACAGAAACAGGACAGGGTTAGATACAAAGTAAAGTTCCCTCTATACTGTCCCCATCAAACACTCCCAGGACAGGAACAGCACGGGGTTAGATACAGAGTAAAGCTCCCTCTACACCGTCCCCATCAAAAACTCCCAGCGCAGGCACATTAAGGGGTTAGATACAGAGTAAAGCTCCCTCTCCACTTTCCCCATAAAACACTCCCAGGGCAGGTAAAGCACTGGGTTAGATATAGAGTAAAGATCCCTCTACACTGTCTTCATCAAACACTCCCAGGACTGGTACAGCACAGGGTTAGATACAGAGTAAAGCTCCCTCTATACTCTCCCCATCAAACACTCCCAGGACTGGTACAGCACGGGGTTAGATACAGAGTAAAGCTCCCACTACACTGTCCCCATCAACACTCCCAGGACAGGAACAGGACAGGGTTAGATACAGAGTTAAGCTACCTCTACACTTTCCCCATCAAACACTCCCAGGGCAGGTGAAGCACTGGGTTAGATAAAGAGTAAAGCTCCCTCTACACTGTATCGATCAAACACTCCCAGGAGTGGTACAGCAAAGGGTTAGATACAGAGTAAAGCTCCCACAATACTGTCCCCATCATACACTCCCAGGACTGGTACAGCATGGGGTTAGATACAGAGTAAAGCTCCCTCTAACCTGTCCCCATCAAAAACTCCCAGGGCTGGTACAGGACAGGGTTATATACATAGTAAATCTCCCTCAATACTGTCCCCATCAAACACTCCCAGGACAGGTACAGCACGGGGTTAGATACAGAGTAAATCTCCCACGATACTGTCCCCATCAAACACTCCCAGGAAAGGTACAGCACAGGGTTAGATACAGATTAAAGGTCCCTCTACACCGTCCCCATCAAACACTCCCAGGGCAGGTACAGCACGTGGTTAGATACAGAATAAAGCTCCCTCTGCACTGTGCCCATCAAACACTCCCAGGACAGGTACAGCACGTGGTTAGATACAGAATAAAGCTCCCTCTGCACTGTCCTCATCAAACACTCCCAGGGCAAGTACAGCACGGGGTTAGATACAGAGTAAAGCTCCCTCTATACTGGCCCCATCAAACACTCCCAGGACAGGTACAGCACAGAGTTAGATACAGAGTAAAGCTTCCTCTACACTGTCCCCATCAATCACTCCCAGGACAGGTAAAGCACGGGGTAAGATACAGAGTAAAGCTCCCTCTATAATGTCCCCCTTAAACATTCCCTGGACAGGTACAGCACAGAGTAAGATACAGAGTAAAGCTTCCTCTACACTGTCCCCATCAATCACTCCCAGGACAGGTAAAGCACGGGGTAAGATACAGAGTAAAGCTCCCTCTATACTGTCCCCATCAATCACTCCCAGGACAGGTAAAGCACAGAGTTAGATACACAGTAAAGCTTCCTCTACACTGTACCCATCAAACACTCCCAGGACAGGTAAAGCACTGGGTTAGATACAGAGTGAAACTTCCTCTACACTGTCCCAATCAAACACTCCCAGGACAAGTACAGCGATGGTATAGATACAGAGTAAAGTTACCTCAACACTGTCCCCATCAAACACTCCCAGGACAGGTAAAGCACTGGGTTAGATATAGAGTAAAGCTCCCTCTACATTGTCTCCATCAAACACTCCCAGGACAAGTACAGCACGCGGGTAGATACAGAGTAAAGCTCCCTCTACACTGTCCCCATCAAACATTCCCAGGACAGGAACAGGACAGGGTTAGATACAGTGTGAAGCTCCCTCTATACTGTCCCCATCAAACACTCCCAGGACAGGAACAGGACAGGGTTAGATACAGAGTAAAGCTACCTCTACACTTTCCCCATCAAACACTCCGAGGGCTGGTAAAGCACTGGGTTAGATACAGAGTAAAGCTCCCTCTACACTGTCGCCATCAAACACTCCCAGGACATGTACAGCACGGGGTTAGGTACAGAGTAAAGCTCCCTCAATACTGTCCCCATCAAACACTCCCAGGACAGGTACGGCACGGGGTTAGATACAGAGTAAAGCTCACTCTACACTGTCCCCATCAAACACTCCCAGGACAGGAACAGGACAGGGTTTGATACAGAGTAAAGCTCCCTCTAGACTGTCCCCATCAAACACTCCCAGGGCAGCTACAGCACGGGGTTAGATACAGAATAAAGCTCCCTCTGCACTGTCCCCATCAAACAATCCGAGGGCAAGCACAGCACGGGGTTAGATGCAGAGTAAAGCTCCCTCTATACTGTCCCCATCAAACACTCCCAGGACAGGTACAGCACGGGGTTAGATACAGAGTAAAGCTCCCTCTACACTGTCCCCATCAAACGCTCCCAGGACAGGTACAGCACGGGATTAGAAACAGAATAAAGCTCCCTCTGTACTATCCCCATCAAACACTCCCAGGGAAAGTACAGCACGGGGTTAGATACAGAGTAAAGCTTCCACTACACTGTCCCCATCAAACACTCCCAGGACAGGTACAGCACGGGGTTAGATACAGAGTAAAGCTCCCTCTACACTGTCACCATCAAACACTTCCAGGACAGGAACAGGACAGGGTTAGATACAGAGAAAAGCTCCCCCTACACTGTGGCCATGATACACTCCCAGGGCAGGTAAAGCACTAGGTTAGATACAGAGTAAATCTCCCTCTACACAGTCTCCAACAAACACTTCCAGGACTGGTACCACACAGGTTTAGATACAGAGTAAAGCTCCCTCTATATTCTCCACATGAAACACTCCCAGGACAGGTAATGCACTGGGTTAGATACAGAGTAAAGCTCCCTCAACACTGTCCCCATCAACCACTCCCAGGACAGGTACAGCACGGTGTTAGATACAGAGTAAATCTCCGTCTACACCGTCCCCATCAAACACTCCCAGGGCAGGAAAAGCACTGGGTTAGATAGAGAGTAAATCTCCCTCAATAATGTCCCCATCAAACACTCCCAGGACAGGTACAGCACGGGGTTAGATACAGAGTACAGCTCCCTCGATACTGTCCCCATCAAACACTCCCAGGGCAGGTACAGCACGGCGCTAGATACAGTGTAAAGCTCCCTCGATACTGTCCCCATCAAACATTCCCAGGACAGGTACAGCACGGGGTTAGATACAGAGTAAAGCTCCCTCTACACTGGGCCCCTCAGTTCCTCTCAGGATTTGACCATTTGATCACGTCACCCCGGATGCTACTAAATTTCAAGGAATACAACCCGTGTTTGTGCAATCTCACTTTGCAATTTAACCCTTGGAATCCAGCTCTCATTCTGGCAAAGCTGTGATGCACTCAAACTGTCTAAACTGTCCCTGGAGTGTCGGATTAACCCGGGTCACTCACATACACCCAGGTCAGGTTCAAGACTCACCTGTCTCACTCGCTGAGACGCTCCTGTATCACTGGCCTTATTGTAGTCGGATGCCGCGTTGGGAGCAGGACAGGTAGACGGGATTAGGATGACTGCTCATGTGGAGGGTAAACATGAGGAATCTATCAGAGAATCAGAACAGATCAGGGAGAATCAAACAAGGAAACTGATGTTCAATTTATTAGGCCTGATTTGTGGATTGTTATTGTTTTGGGCGAGAATGTTGCCAACAAACATTCCCAGAGATGATGCAGCAGGGACTAGATACAGAGTAAAGCTCCCTCGATACTGTCCCCATCAAACACTCCCAGGACAGGTACAGCACGGCGTTAGATACAGAGTAAAGCTCCCGCTACACTGTGGCCATCAAACACTCCCAGGGCAGGTACAGCACGGGGTGAGATACAGAGTAAAGCTTCCTCTACACTGTCCCCATCAAACACTCCCAGGACAGGTACAGCACGGGGTTAGATACAGAGTAAAGCTCCCTCTACACTGTGCCCATCATGCACTCCAAGGGCAGGTATAGCACGGGGTTAGATACAGAATAAAGCTCCCTCTACACTGTCCCCATCAAACACTCCCAGGTCAAGTACAGCACGGGGTTAGATACAGAGTAAAGCTCCCTTGATACTGTAACCATCAAACACTCCCAGGACAGGTGCAGCACGGGGTTAGATACAGAGTAAAGCTCCCTCGATATTGTCCCAATCAAACACTCCCAGGACAGGTACAGCACGGGGTTAGAAACAGAGTAAAGAAAACTCGATACTGTCCCCATCAAACACTCCCAGGACAGGTACAGCACGGGGTTAGATACAGAGTAAAGGTCACTCGATACTGTCCCCATCAAACACTCCCAGGACAGATAAAGCACGGGGTTAGATACAGAGTAAATTTCCCTCTAACCTGTCCCCATCAAACACTCCCAGGACTGGTTCAGCATGGGGTTAGATACAGAGTAAAGCTCCCTCTACACCGTCCCCATCAAACACTCCCAGGGCAGGTACAGCACAGAGTTAGATACAGACTAAAGCTTCCTCTACACTGTCCCCATCAAACACTGCCGGGGCAGGTAAAGCACTGGGTTAGATACAGAGTAAAGCTCCCTCTACACTGTCCCCATCAAACACTCCCAGGACAGGTAAAGCAAGGGGTTAGATACAGAGTAAAGCTCCCTCTACACTGTCCCCATCAAACACTCCCATGACAGCAACAGGACAGGGTTAGATACAGAGTAAAGCTCCCTCTACACTGTTCCCATCAAACACTCCCAGGACAGGAACTGGACAGGGTTAGATACAGAGTAAAGCAACCTCTACACTTTCCCCATCAAACACTCCCAGGGCAGTTAAAGCACTGGGTTAGATACAGCGTAAAGCTCCCACTACACTGGCTCCATCATACACTCCCAGGGCAGGTACAGCACGGGGTTAGATACAGAGTAAATCTCCCTCTAACATGTCCCCATCAGACACTCCGAGGACTGGTACAGCACAGGGTTAGATACAGAGTAAAGCTCCCTCTACACTGTCCCCATCAAGCACTCACAGGGCAGGTACAGGACAGGGTTAGATACAGAGTAAATCACCCTCATCACCGTCCCCATCAAACACTCCCAGGGCAGGTACAGCACGGGGTTAGATACAGAGTTAAGCTTCCTCTACGCTGTCCCCATCAAACACTACCTGGACAGGTACAGCACGGGGTTATATACAGCGGAAAACTCCCTCTAAACTGTCCCCATCAAACACTCCCAGGACAGGTACAGCATGGGGTTAGATACAGAGTAAAGCTACCTCTACACCGTCCCCATCAAACACTCCCAGGACAGGTACAGCACGGGGTTAGATACATCGTAAAGCATCCTCTACACTGACGCCATCAAACACTCCCAGGAAGGGTACAGCACGGAGTTAGATAAAGATTAAATCTCCCTCTACAACGCCCCCAACAAACACTCCCAGGACAGGTACAGCACAGGGTTGGATACAGAGTAAAACTCCCTCTCCACTGTCCCCAACAAACACTCCAAGGACAGAAACAGGACAGGGTTAGATACAGAGTAAACCTCCCTCTGCACTGTCCCCATCAAACACTCCCTGGACAGAAACAGGACAGGGTTAGATACAAAGTAAAGTTCCCTCTATACTGTCCCCATCAAACACTCCCAGGACAGGAACAGGACAGGGTTAGATACAGAGTAAAGCTCCCTCTCCACTTTCCCCATAAAACACTCCCAGGGCAGGTAAAGCACTGGGTTAGATATAGAGTAAAGATCCCTCTACACTGTCTTCATCAAACACTCCCAGGACTGGTACAGCACAGGGTTAGATACAGAGTAAAGCTCCCTCTATACTCTCCCCATCAAACACTCCCAGGACTGGTACAGCACGGGGTTAGATACAGAGTAAAGCTCCCACTACACTGTCCCCATCAACACTCCCAGGACAGGAACAGGACAGGGTTAGATACAGAGTTAAGCTACCTCTACACTTTCCCCATCAAACACTCCCAGGGCAGGTGAAGCACTGGGTTAGATAAAGAGTAAAGCTCCCTCTACACTGTATCGATCAAACACTCCCAGGAGTGGTACAGCAAAGGGTTAGATACAGAGTAAAGCTCCCTCTACACTGTCCACATCATACTCTCCCAGGACAGGTACAGCATGGGGTTAGATACAGAGTAAAGCTACCTCTACACCGTCCCCATCAAACACTCCCAGGGCAGGTACAGTACGGGGTTAGATACAGAGTAAAGCTTCCTCTACACTGTCCCCATCAAACACTCCCAGGACAGGTACAGCACGGGGTTATATACAGAGTAAATCTCCCTCTACACCGTCCCCATCAAACACTCCCAGGACAGGTGCAGCACAGGGTTAGATACAGAGTAAAGCTCCCTCTACACTGTCCCCATCAAACACTCCAAGTACAGGTACAGCACGGGGTTAGATACAGAGTAAAGCTCCCTCTGCACTGTCCCCATCGAACACTCCCTGGACAGGAAGAGGACAGGGTTGGATACAGAGTAAAGCTCCCTCTATACTGTCCCCATCAAACACTCTCAGGACAGGAACAGGACAGGATTAGATACAGAGTAAAGCTACCTCTACACTTTCCCCATCAAACACTCCCAGGGCAAGTAAAGCACTAGGTTAGATACAGAGTAAAGCTCCCTCTACACTGTCCCCATCAAACACTTCCAGGACAGGTACAGCACAGGGTTAGATACAGAGTAAAGCTCCCTCGATACTGTCCCCATCAAACACTCCCAGGACGGGTACAGCACGGGGTTAGATACAGAATAAAGCTCCCTCTATACTGTGCCCATCAAAATCTCCCTGGGCAGGTACAGCACGGGGTTAGATATAGAGTAAAGCTCCCTCGATACTGTCTCCATCAAACACTGCCAGGACAGGTACAGCACGGGGTTAGATACAGAGTAAAGCTCCCTCTATACTGTCCCCAACTAACACTCCCAGGACAGGTACAGCACAGGGTTAAATATAGAATAAAGCTCCCTCCATACTGTCCCCATCAAACATTCGCAGAGAGAAATAGAGACTGAGAAACGGATTGAGAAGGGATCTCCATCCTCCCTCACCAACTCTCTCTCATCCAAAACTGGAGAGAGTTGGTGTAAGAGGGAATGAGGAGACGGTGAGAGTGAGAGAGAGTTGGGGGGAGAGGGTGAGAGAGTGGGGATGAGAGTGACAGAGCTTTTGGGTGAGTGGTTTAGTTTGATAGAGAGAGAGTGTTGGGTGAGAGGTAGAGAGGGTGGGAGTGATAGGGAGAGAGAGTTGGGGAGTTTAGGAGAGAGAGTTGGGGTGAGAGGGAGATAGAGTTGGGGTGAGAGGGAGATAGTGTTGGGGTGAGAGGCAGAGAGGTTTGGAGTGAGAGGGAATGAGGGTTGGGATGAGAGGGAGACAGTGTTGGGGTGAGAGGGAGACAGTGTTGGGATGAGAGGCAGAGAGGTTTGGAGTGAGAGGGAATGAGGGTTGGGATGAGAGGGAGACAGTGTTGGGGTGAGAGGGAGACAGTGTTGGGGTGAGAGGGAGACAGTGTTGGGGTGAGAGGGAGACAGTGTTGGGGTGAGAGGGAGACAGTGTTGGGGTGAGAGGGAGACAGTGTTGGGGTGAGAGGGAGACAGTGTTTGGGTGAGAGGGAGACAGTGTTGGGGTGAGAGGGAGACAGTGTTGGGGTGAGAGGGAGACAGAGTTGGGGTGAGAGGGAGACAGCGTTGGGGTGAGAGGGAGACAGCGTTGGGGTGAGAGGGAGACAGCGTTGGGGTGAGAGGGAGACAGCGTTGGGGTGAGAGGGAGACAGTGTTGGGGTGAGAGGGAGACAGTGTTGCGGTGAGAGGGAGACAGTGTTGGGGTGAGAGGGAGACAGTGTTGGGGTGAGAGGGAGACAGTGTTGGGGTGAGAGGGAGACAGTGTTGGGGTGAGAGTGAGAGAGTGTTGGGGTGAGAGGGAAAGAGAGTGGGGATGAGAGGGAGAGAGAGTGGGGATGAGATGGTGAGTTGGTTGGTGTGAGAGGGTGAATGGGTTGTGTTGAGAGGTAGAGAGGGTTGGAGTAAGAGGGAATGAGGGTTGGGGTGAGAGGGAGAATGGGTTGGGGACTGCGATTACTGGCAGTGTTTTGGGGGTCTGTGTGAGATCAGGGTTTGGAACTGGGGTAACACAACCAACAGGGGAAAGAAATATAGATTTATTATTAAGCCAAAAATAAAGACAGGCCCTTGTTGAGACCATGTCTGTCCTGGGATTAACCCTCAGTGGACAGGAGCTGCAAATGGTACTGTGTTGTTATTAACATTCAATGGACAGGATCAGCAAGGGGTCCTGTCTGGAAAGAGAGAGGGAGAGGGAAAGCTGGAGTGACAGAGACAGGGAAATGCCACCCCCTCCCCCAGAAACGTCGTGTGTTCCCTGTTGCAGTTCAGGAAAAGCTGCAGGCCGTTTCTGCACAGGGGGATCCCACAGGCAGCAATGTAATGCTATCCGGATGGGAACAGGGAGACACATTTCCTTCCCCAGCCTCATGCCTGCTGTAACCCTCCCTCTTCCCCCTCTCCCCCCCACCCCGGGCACCACGTGTGCTCTGAGTCCGGACACATCCCCAGAAAGGCCTAAACTCCTTCCCTTCAAACCGGGAACAAGCTGCTGCTTCCTGGGGGAGACTTTTTGAAATCTCCGTCCCAGCATCGATTTTTACAAACCAGGCGTCCCCGGGAGGGTGTGACTGAGGCTTTTCTGCAGAGACTGGGAGCTGGGCACTGACTCCACACTGGAGACCCTCCCCTAACCCCCCCCCCAAGACCCTGTGTCTCTTCCTCACCCCCAACCCCCTGCCTCTGTTTCACTGTCTTTTCCTGTTTCCCTCAATCACCCCCCCTCTCTCTCTGTTGTAACGTAGGGACACATCCTAGAGAGACTGAATTCAAATGACTGTTCCACCTCCCAAGTCATCGCCCTGCCTAAAACACCAGCATTATTCAGGAATTAGCACAAACTTTTACACACTCTCACAGTTAGGACTTGGTAAAGGGCTTCTGAGGGACAGGAAATCAGTCCAATCAGCACATTTTTAATAAATTAACTGGTTGTGGCACAGTATGAAACACTGCAGGGAATTTGTGCACAGCAAGATCCCACAAGGTGCAGCCAGCTCTGTTCAGCACTTTTTAAATGGGGCAATATTTACACAGAGAGAGGCAGCAAGTTGGAGAGGCGCTAAGACAGTGAAGACCCCCGAACCCTTCAGAACCTCAGAAAGACTGAGCGCTTTGCAGTGAAAGAATGAATGTTTAAAATGCTCTCATTGTTAGTGAGTCACTTGCTTCACTGTCCCTGGATTCATTTTCGCAATTCAGCCTTTTCTAAAAGATGTGACTGGGAGCTGGGCAGAGTCTACACATTGGAGACCCCCAGATCCTGTGTCTGTTCACACCCCCTCCTCTTGTTTTACTGTCTCAGCCCCTCTGTTTCAACCCTCTTTCCAGACATTATGGCAAACTTGTGGCATTCTAAACTATTATATTAAATTGTTGATAAATACTGAGAAACAGACACAGACACGGGCTTTGCAGCAGCAGAAAGAATGTCAATCATTCCATCCCGGGGGTTTTTACTTCCAGATTCAGTTTTAGAAAATTCAGAATTCAAATTCACAACAGCAAAGTGTGGGACTGAAGGCCCGGATCCTTCAATATTCCAGGGAATACACGTGGAATTTATGTCTCCATACCTGTGTCTCTGTCACATTTAAAATACTAATGTTACATGAGTCAACTCTGTCTTAAGTGTCCCAGTGCTGTGGGGACATAAAATGGCCACTGTGAACAAACCTAAAATGGCTGCCTGGTGTTTGTAGACTAGATTCTCAGAGGAAGAGATTCAGGGAGAGAGGGAAAGAGAGCTGGGTAAGTGAGTGAGATAGAGAGAGGAGATCAAGCGATAAAAAAGTGATGACTTGAGAGAGAGAGATGAAGAGAGGGGAGCGAGTTAGGATAAAGATATAGGGTGAGTTAGAGAAGCAGAGAAATGTATAGAGTGGCAGAGAGATGGGTTGGGAGAGGGAGAGAAGGAACGAGACAGGATGACAGAAAGAGAAAGTGTAGGGGGCAACTGGAAATGTTCAAAAATGTGTTAACATTATTGAGTGTAAAGAACAATATCCTGTGAGATATCCCTTCTCCACCTTAAAATTGGAGGGAGAGCCTTTAACCAACTTTAAGGTGGGGGGAGACCCCTTCCTCAACTTGTGATGAGGAAGTGCTGGAATCTAATCTAGGGGTTTGTGGGGTTTATATATAGAATAAGAGATACCCAGGAGTGAGTTACAGACTGGAATCTAATCGAGGGGTTTGTGGGGTTTATATATAGAATAAGAGATACCCAGGAGTGAGTTACAGACTGGAATCTAATCGAGGGGTTCGGGGTGGTTTACATATAGAATAACAGATACCCGGGAGTGAGTTACAGACTGGAATCTAATCGAGGGGTTCGGGGTGGTTTATATATAGAATAAAAGATCCCCGGGAGTGAGTTACAGACTGGAATCTAATCGAGGGGTTCGGGGTGGTTTATATATAGAATAAAAGATCCCCGGGAGTGAGTTACAGACTGGAATCTAATCGAGGGGTTCGGGGTGGTTTATATATAGAATAAAAGATACCCGGGAGTGAGTTACAGACTGGAATCTAATCGAGGGGTTCGGGGTGGTTTATATATAGAATAACAGATACCCGGGAGTGAGTTACAGACTGGAATCTAATCGAGGGGCTCGGGGTGGATTATATATAGAATAACAGATACCCGGGAGTGAGTTACAGACTGGAATCTAATCGAGGGTTTCGGGGTGGATTATATATAGAATAACAGATACCCGGGAGTGAGTTACAGACTGGAATCTAATCGAGGGGTTCGGGATGGATTATATATAGAATAACAGATACCCGGGAGAGAGTTACAGACTGGAATCTAATCGAGGGGTTTGGGGTGGTTTATATCTTGAATAACAGATACCCGGGAGTGAGTTACAGACTGGAATCTAATCGAGGGGTTCGGGATGGATTATATATAGAATAACAGATACCCGGGAGAGAGTTACAGACTGGAATCTAATCGAGGGGTTTGGGGTGGTTTATATCTTGAATAACAGATACCCGGGAGTGAGTTACAAACTGGAATCTAATCGAGGACTTCAGGGGGTTTATTTATAAAACAACAGATACCCGGGAGAGAGTTACAGACTGCAATCTAATCGAAGGGGTCGGGGTGTTTTATATATATAATAACAGATACCTGGGAGTGAGTTACAGGCTGGAATCTAAACGAGGGGTTCGGGGTGGTTTATATATATAATAACAGATACCCGGAGTGAGTTACAGGCTGGAATCTAAAAGAGGGGTTCGAGGTGGATTATATATAGAATAACAGATACCCGTGATGGAGTTACAGACTCGGATTGAATTGATGGGTTTGGTGGGTATATATATATATATATAGGCTGATAGATACCCGGGAATGAGTAACAGATTCGAATCTAATGGAGGATTTTTGGGATGGTTTAAATAAAGAAAATCAGATACCTGAGAGTGAGTTATAGACTGGAATCTGATCAAGAGTTTCGGGGATTTATAAATAGAATCACAGATACCCGAGCGTGAGTTACAGACTGGAATCTAATCGAGAGTTTCGGGGATTTATAAATAGAATCACTGATGGGCGAGAGTGAGTTACAGACTAGAATCTAATCTAGGGGTTTGCTGGGTTTATATATAGAATATCTGATACCCGGGAGTGGGTAACCTCTACACTTTCCCCATCAAACACTCCCAGGGCAGGTAAAGCACTGGGTTAGATACAGAGTAAAGCTCCCTCTACACTGTCCCCATCAAACACTCCCAGGACAGGTAAAGCAAGGGGTTAGATACAGAGTAAAGCTCCCTCTACACTGTCCCCATCAAACACTCCCATGACAGGAACAGGACAGGGTTAGATACAGAGTAAAGCTCCCTCTACACTGTTCCCATCAAACACTCCCAGGACAGGAACTGGACAGGGTTAGATACAGAGTAAAGCAACCTCTACACTTTCCCCATCAAACACTCCCAGGGCAGTTAAAGCACTGGGTTAGATACAGCGTAAAGCTCCCACTACACTGGCTCCATCATACACTCCCAGGGCAGGTACAGCACGGGGTTAGATACAGAGTAAATCTCCCTCTAACATGTCCCCATCAGACACTCCGAGGACTGGTACAGCACAGGGTTAGATACAGAGTAAAGCTCCCTCTACACTGTCCCCATCAAGCACTCACAGGGCAGGTACAGGACAGGGTTAGATACAGAGTAAATCACCCTCATCACCGTCCCCATCAAACACTCCCAGGGCAGGTACAGCACGGGGTTAGATACAGAGTTAAGCTTCCTCTACGCTGTCCCCATCAAACACTACCTGGACAGGTACAGCACGGGGTTATATACAGAGGAAAACTCCCTCTAAACTGTCCCCATCAAACACTCCCAGGACAGGTACAGCATGGGGTTAGATACAGAGTAAAGCTACCTCTACACCGTCCCCATCAAACACTCCCAGGACAGGTACAGCACGGGGTTAGATACATCGTAAAGCATCCTCTACACTGACGCCATCAAACACTCCCAGGAAGGGTACAGCACGGAGTTAGATAAAGATTAAATCTCCCTCTACAACGCCCCCATCAAACACTCCCAGGACAGGTACAGCACAGGGTTGGATACAGAGTAAAACTCCCTCTCCACTGTCCCCAACAAACACTCCAAGGACAGAAACAGGACAGGGTTAGATACAGAGTAAACCTCCCTCTGCACTGTCCCCATCAAACACTCCCTGGACAGAAACAGGACAGGGTTAGATACAAAGTAAAGTTCCCTCTATACTGTCCCCATCAAACACTCCCAGGACAGGAACAGGACAGGGTTAGATACAGAGTAAAGCTCCCTCTCCACTTTCCCCATAAAACACTCCCAGGGCAGGTAAAGCACTGGGTTAGATATAGAGTAAAGATCCCTCTACACTGTCTTCATCAAACACTCCCAGGACTGGTACAGCACAGGGTTAGATACAGAGTAAAGCTCCCTCTATACTCTCCCCATCAAACACTCCCAGGACTGGTACAGCACGGGGTTAGATACAGAGTAAAGCTCCCACTACACTGTCCCCATCAACACTCCCAGGACAGGAACAGGACAGGGTTAGATACAGAGTTAAGCTACCTCTACACTTTCCCCATCAAACACTCCCAGGGCAGGTGAAGCACTGGGTTAGATAAAGAGTAAAGCTCCCTCTACACTGTATCGATCAAACACTCCCAGGAGTGGTACAGCAAAGGGTTAGATACAGAGTAAAGCTCCCTCTACACTGTCCACATCATACTCTCCCAGGACAGGTACAGCATGGGGTTAGATACAGAGTAAAGCTACCTCTACACCGTCCCCATCAAACACTCCTAGGGCAGGTACAGTACGGGGTTAGATACAGAGTAAAGCTTCCTCTACACTGTCCCCATCAAACACTCCCAGGACAGGTACAGCACGGGGTTATATACAGAGTAAATCTCCCTCTACACCGTCCCCATCAAACACTCCCAGGACAGGTGCAGCACAGGGTTAGATACAGAGTAAAGCTCCCTCTACACTGTCCCCATCAAACACTCCAAGTACAGGTACAGCACGGGGTTAGATACAGAGTAAAGCTCCCTCTGCACTGTCCCCATCGAACACTCCCTGGACAGGAAGAGGACAGGGTTGGATACAGAGTAAAGCTCCCTCTATACTGTCCCCATCAAACACTCTCAGGACAGGAACAGGACAGGATTAGATACAGAGTAAAGCTACCTCTACACTTTCCCCATCAAACACTCCCAGGGCAAGTAAAGCACTAGGTTAGATACAGAGTAAAGCTCCCTCTACACTGTCCCCATCAAACACTTCCAGGACAGGTACAGCACAGGGTTAGATACAGAGTAAAGCTCCCTCGATACTGTCCCCATCAAACACTCCCAGGACGGGTACAGCACGGGGTTAGATACAGAATAAAGCTCCCTCTATACTGTGCCCATCAAAATCTCCCTGGGCAGGTACAGCACGGGGTTAGATATAGAGTAAAGCTCCCTCGATACTGTCTCCATCAAACACTGCCAGGACAGGTACAGCACGGGGTTAGATACAGAGTAAAGCTCCCTCTATACTGTCCCCAACTAACACTCCCAGGACAGGTACAGCACAGGGTTAAATATAGAATAAAGCTCCCTCCATACTGTCCCCATCAAACATTCGCAGAGAGAAATAGAGACTGAGAAACGGATTGAGAAGGGATCTCCATCCTCCCTCACCAACTCTCTCTCATCCAAAACTGGAGAGAGTTGGTGTAAGAGGGAATGAGGAGACGGTGAGAGTGAGAGAGAGTTGGGGGGAGAGGGTGAGAGAGTGGGGATGAGAGTGACAGAGCTTTTGGGTGAGTGGTTTAGTTTGATAGAGAGAGAGTGTTGGGTGAGAGGTAGAGAGGGTGGGAGTGATAGGGAGAGAGAGTTGGGGAGTTTAGGAGAGAGAGTTGGGGTGAGAGGGAGATAGAGTTGGGATGAGAGGGAGACAGTGTTGGAGTGAGAGGGAGACAGTGTTGGGATGAGAGGCAGAGAGGTTTGGAGTGAGAGGGAATGAGGGTTGGGATGAGAGGGAGACAGTGTTGGGGTGAGAGGGAGACAGTGTTGGGGTGAGAGGGAGACAGTGTTGGGGTGAGAGGGAGACAGTGTTGGGGTGAGAGGGAGACAGTGTTGGGGTGAGAGGGAGACAGTGTTTGGGTGAGAGGGAGACAGTGTTGGGGTGAGAGGGAGACAGTGTTGGGGTGAGAGGGAGACAGAGTTGGGGTGAGAGGGAGACAGCGTTGGGGTGAGAGGGAGACAGCGTTGGGGTGAGAGGGAGACAGCGTTGGGGTGAGAGGGAGACAGCGTTGGGGTGAGAGGGAGACAGTGTTGGGGTGAGAGGGAGACAGTGTTGGGGTGAGAGGGAGACAGTGTTGGGGTGAGAGGGAGACAGTGTTGGGGTGAGAGGGAGACAGAGTTGGGGTGAGAGGGAGACAGAGTTGGGGTGAGAGGGAGACAGCGTTGGGGTGAGAGGGAGACAGCGTTGGGGTGAGAGGGAGACAGCGTTGGGGTGAGAGGGAGACAGTGTTGGGGTGAGAGGGAGACAGTGTTGCGGTGAGAGGGAGACAGTGTTGGGGTGAGAGGGAGACAGTGTTGGGGTGAGAGGGAGACAGTGTTGGGGTGAGAGGGAGACAGTGTTGGGGTGAGAGTGAGAGAGTGTTGGGGTGAGAGGGAAAGAGAGTGGGGATGAGAGGGAGAGAGAGTGGGGATGAGATGGTGAGTTGGTTGGTGTGAGAGGGTGAATGGGTTGTGTTGAGAGGTAGAGAGGGTTGGAGTAAGAGGGAATGAGGGTTGGGGTGAGAGGGAGAATGGGTTGGGGACTGCGATTACTGGCAGTGTTTTGGGGGTTTGTGTGAGATCAGGGTTTGGAACTGGGGTAACACAACCAACAGGGGAAAGAAATATAGATTTATTATTAAGCCAAAAATAAAGACAGGCCCTTGTTGAGACCATGTCTGTCCTGGGATTAACCCTCAGTTGACAGGAGCTGCAAATGGTACTGTGTTGTTA
The DNA here is from genome assembly GCF_964194155.1 of Cetorhinus maximus. Lineage (NCBI taxonomy): Eukaryota > Metazoa > Chordata > Chondrichthyes > Lamniformes > Cetorhinidae > Cetorhinus > Cetorhinus maximus. Next base: position 104,440 of record NW_027596515.1, read on the forward strand.
TTAACATTCAATGGACTGGATCAGCAAGGGGTCCTGTCTGGAAAGCGAGAGGGAGAGGGAAAGCTGGAGTGACAGAGACAGGGAAATGCCACCCCCTCCCCCAGAAACGTCGTGTGTTCCCTGTTGCAGTTCAGGAAAAGCTGCAGGCCGTTTCTGCACAGGGGGATCCCACAGGCAGCAATGTAATGCTATCCGGATGGGAACAGGGAGACACATTTCCTTCCCCAGCCTCATGCCTGCTGTAACCCTCCCTCTTCCCCCTCTCCCCCCCACCCCGGGCACCACGTGTGCTCTGAGTCCGGACACATCCCCAGAAAGGCCTAAACTCCTTCCCTTCAAACCGGGAACAAGCTGCTGCTTCCTGGGGGAGACTTTTTGAAATCTCCGTCCCAGCATCGATTTTTACAAACCAGACGTCCCCGGGAGGGTGTGACTGAGGCTTTTCTGCAGAGACTGGGAGCTGGGCACTGACTCCACACTGGAGACCCTCCCCTAACCCCCCCCCCAAGACCCTGTGTCTCTTCCTCACCCCCAACCCCCTGCCTCTGTTTCACTGTCTTTTCCTGTTTCCCTCAATCACCCCCCCTCTCTCTCTGTTGTAACGTAGGGACACATCCTAGAGAGACTGAATTCAAAAGACTGTTCCACCTCCCAAGTCATCGCCCTGCCTAAAACACCAGCATTATTCAGGAATTAGCACAAACTTTTACACACTCTCACAGTTAGGACTTGGTAAAGGGCTTCTGAGGGACAGGAAATCAGTCCAATCAGCACATTTTTAATAAATTAACTGGTTGTGGCACAGTATGAAACACTGCAGGGAATTTGTGCACAGCAAGATCCCACAAGGTGCAGCCAGCTCTGTTCAGCACTTTTTAAATGGGGCAATATTTACACAGAGAGAGGCAGCAAGTTGGAGAGGCGCTAAGACAGTGAAGACCCCCGAACCCTTCAGAACCTCAGAAAGACTGAGCGCTTTGCAGTGAAAGAATGAATGTTTAAAATGCTCTCATTGTTAGTGAGTCACTTGCTTCACTGTCCCTGGATTCATTTTCGCAATTCAGCCTTTTCTAAAAGATGTGACTGGGAGCTGGGCAGAGTCTACACATTGGAGACCCCCAGATCCTGTGTCTGTTCACACCCCCTCCTCTTGTTTTACTGTCTCAGCCCCTCTGTTTCAACCCTCTTTCCAGACATTATGGCAAACTTGTGGCATTCTAAACTATTATATTAAATTGTTAATAAATACTGAGAAACAGACACAGACACGGGCTTTGCAGCAGCAGAAAGAATGTCAATCATTCCATCCCGGGGGTTTTTACTTCCAGATTCAGTTTTAGAAAATTCAGAATTCAAATTCACAACAGCAAAGTGTGGGACTGAAGGCCCGGATCCTTCAATATTCCAGGGAATACACGTGGAATTTATGTCTCCATACCTGTGTCTCTGTCACATTTAAAATACTAATGTTACATGAGTCAACTCTGTCCTAAGTGTCCCAGTGCTGTGGGGACATAAAATGGCCACTGTGAACAAACCTAAAATGGCTGCCTGGTGTTTGTAGACTAGATTCTCAGAGGAAGAGATTCAGGGAGAGAGGGAAAGAGAGCTGGGTAAGTGAGTGAGATAGAGAGAGGAGATCAAGCGATAAAAAAGTGATGACTTGAGAGAGAGAGATGAAGAGAGGGGAGCGAGTCAGGGTAAAGATATAAGGTGAGTTAGAGAAGCAGAGAAATGTATAGAGTGGCAGAGAGATGGGTTGGGAGAGGGAGAGAAGGAACGAGACAGGATGACAGAAAGAGAAAGTGTAGGGGGCAACTGGAAATGTTCAAAAATGTGTTAACATTATTGAGTGTAAAGAACAATATCCTGTGAGATATCCCTTCTCCACCTTAAAATTGGAGGGAGAGCCTTTAACCAACTTTAAGGTGGGGGGAGACCCCTTCCTCAACTTGTGATGAGGAAGTGCTGGAATCTAATCTAGGGGTTTGTGGGGTTTATATATAGAATAAGAGATACCCAGGAGTGAGTTACAGACTGGAATCTAATCGAGGGGTTTGTGGGGTTTATATATAGAATAAGAGATACCCAGGAGTGAGTTACAGACTGGAATCTAATCGAGGGGTTCGGGGTGGTTTACATATAGAATAACAGATACCCGGGAGTGAGTTACAGACTGGAATCTAATCGAGGGGTTCGGGGTGGTTTATATATAGAATAAAAGCTCCCCGGGAGTGAGTTACAGACTGGAATCTAATCGAGGGGTTCGGGGTGGTTTATATATAGAATAAAAGATCCCCGGGAGTGAGTTACAGACTGGAATCTAATCGAGGGGTTCGGGGTGGTTTATATATAGAATAAAAGATACCCGGGAGTGAGTTACAGACTGGAATCTAATCGAGGGGTTCGGGGTGGTTTATATATAGAATAACAGATACCCGGGAGTGAGTTACAGACTGGAATCTAATCGAGGGGCTCGGGGTGGATTATATATAGAATAACAGATACCCGGGAGTGAGTTACAGACTGGAATCTAATCGAGGGTTTCGGGGTGGATTATATATAGAATAACAGATACCCGGGAGTGAGTTACAGACTGGAATCTAATCGAGGGGTTCGGGATGGATTATATATAGAATAACAGATACCCGGGAGAGAGTTACAGACTGGAATCTAATCGAGGGGTTTGGGGTGGTTTATATCTTGAATAACAGATACCCGGGAGTGAGTTACAGACTGGAATCTAATCGAGAGTTTCGGGGATTTATAAATAGAATCACTGATAGGCGAGAGTGAGTTACAGACTGGAATCTAATCTAGGGGTTTGCTGGGTTTATATATAGAATATCTGATACCCGGGAGTGGGTAACCTCTACACTTTCCCCATCAAACACTCCCAGGGCAGGTAAAGCACTGGGTTAGATACAGAGTAAAGCTCCCTCTACACTGTCCCCATCAAACACTCCCAGGACAGGTAAAGCAAGGGGTTAGATACAGAGTAAAGCTCCCTCTACACTGTCCCCATCAAACACTCCCATGACAGGAACAGGACGGGGTTAGATACAGAGTAAAGCTCCCTCTACACTGTTCCCATCAAACACTCCCAGGACAGGAACTGGACAGGGTTAGATACAGAGTAAAGCAACCTCTACACTTTCCCCATCAAACACTCCCAGGGCAGTTAAAGCACTGGGTTAGATACAGCGTAAAGCTCCCACTACACTGGCTCCATCATACACTCCCAGGGCAGGTACAGCACGGGGTTAGATACAGAGTAAATCTCCCTCTAACATGTCCCCATCAGACACTCCGAGGACTGGTACAGCACAGGGTTAGATACAGAGTAAAGCTCCCTCTACACTGTCCCCATCAAGCACTCACAGGGCAGGTACAGGACAGGGTTAGATACAGAGTAAATCACCCTCATCACCGTCCCCATCAAACACTCCCAGGGCAGGTACAGCACGGGGTTAGATACAGAGTTAAGCTTCCTCTACGCTGTCCCCATCAAACACTACCTGGACAGGTACAGCACGGGGTTATATACAGAGGAAAACTCCCTCTAAACTGTCCCCATCAAACACTCCCAGGACAGGTACAGCATGGGGTTAGATACAGAGTAAAGCTACCTCTACACCGTCCCCATCAAACACTCCCAGGACAGGTACAGCACGGGGTTAGATACATCGTAAAGCATCCTCTACACTGACGCCATCAAACACTCCCAGGAAGGGTACAGCACGGAGTTAGATAAAGATTAAATCTCCCTCTACAACGCCCCCATCAAACACTCCCAGGACAGGTACAGCACAGGGTTGGATACAGAGTAAAACTCCCTCTCCACTGTCCCCAACAAACACTCCAAGGACAGAAACAGGACAGGGTTAGATACAGAGTAAACCTCCCTCTGCACTGTCCCCATCAAACACTCCCTGGACAGAAACAGGACAGGGTTAGATACAAAGTAAAGTTCCCTCTATACTGTCCCCATCAAACACTCCCAGGACAGGAACAGGACAGGGTTAGATACAGAGTAAAGCTCCCTCTCCACTTTCCCCATAAAACACTCCCAGGGCAGGTAAAGCACTGGGTTAGATATAGAGTAAAGATCCCTCTACACTGTCTTCATCAAACACTCCCAGGACTGGTACAGCACAGGGTTAGATACAGAGTAAAGCTCCCTCTATACTCTCCCCATCAAACACTCCCAGGACTGGTACAGCACGGGGTTAGATACAGAGTAAAGCTCCCACTACACTGTCCCCATCAACACTCCCAGGACAGGAACAGGACAGGGTTAGATACAGAGTTAAGCTACCTCTACACTTTCCCCATCAAACACTCCCAGGGCAGGTGAAGCACTGGGTTAGATAAAGAGTAAAGCTCCCTCTACACTGTATCGATCAAACACTCCCAGGAGTGGTACAGCAAAGGGTTAGATACAGAGTAAAGCTCCCACAATACTGTCCCCATCATACACTCCCAGGACTGGTACAGCATGGGGTTAGATACAGAGTAAAGCTCCCTCTAACCTGTCCCCATCAAAAACTCCCAGGGCTGGTACAGGACAGGGTTATATACATAGTAAATCTCCCTCAATACTGTCCCCATCAAACACTCCCAGGACAGGTACAGCACGGGGTTAGATACAGAGTAAATCTCCCACGATACTGTCCCCATCAAACACTCCCAGGAAAGGTACAGCACAGGGTTAGATACAGATTAAAGGTCCCTCTACACCGTCCCCATCAAACACTCCCAGGGCAGGTACAGCACGTGGTTAGATACAGAATAAAGCTCCCTCTGCACTGTGCCCATCAAACACTCCCAGGACAGGTACAGCACGTGGTTAGATACAGAATAAAGCTCCCTCTGCACTGTCCTCATCAAACACTCCCAGGGCAAGTACAGCACGGGGTTAGATACAGAGTAAAGCTCCCTCTATACTGGCCCCATCAAACACTCCCAGGACAGGTACAGCACAGAGTTAGATACCGAGTAAAGCTTCCTCTACACTGTCCCCATCAATCACTCCCAGGACAGGTAAAGCACGGGGTAAGATACAGAGTAAAGCTCCCTCTATAATGTCCCCCTTAAACATTCCCTGGACAGGTACAGCACAGAGTTAGATACAGAGTAAAGCTTCCTCTACACTGTCCCCATCAATCACTCCGAGGACAGGTAAAGCACGGGGTAAGATACAGAGTAAAGCTCCCTCTATACTGTCCCCATCAATCACTCCCAGGACAGGTAAAGCACGGGGTAAGATACAGAGTAAAGCTCCCTCTATACTGTCCCCATCAAACACTCCCAGGACAGGAACAGGACAGGGTTAGATACAGAGTAAAGCTCCCTCTATACTGTCCACATCAAACACTCCCAGGACAGGAACAGCACAGAGTTAGATACACAGTAAAGCTTCCTCTACACTGTACCCATTAAACACTCCCAGGACAGGTAACGCACTGGGTTAGATTCAGAGTGAAACTTCCTCTACACTGTCCCAATCAAACACTCCCAGGACAAGTACAGCGATGGTATAGATACAGAGTAAAGTTACCTCAAGACTGTCCCCATCAAACACTCCCAGGACAGGTAAAGCACTGGGTTAGATATAGAGTAAAGCTCCCTCTACATTGTCTCCATCAAACACTCCCAGGACAAGTACAGCACGCGGGTAGATACAGAGTAAAGCTCCCTCTACACTGTCCCCATCAAACACTCCCAGGACAGGAACAGGACAGGGTTAGATACAGTGTGAAGCTCCCTCTATACTGTCCCCATCAAACACTCCCAGGACAGGAACAGGACAGGGTTAGATACAGAGTAAAGCTACCTCTACACTTTCCCCATCAAACACTCCGAGGGCTGGTAAAGCACTGGGTTAGATACAGAGTAAAGCTCCCTCTACACTGTCCCCATCAAACACTCCCAGGACATGTACAGCACGGGGTTTGATACAGAGTAAAGCTCCCTCGATACTGTCCCCATCAAACACTCCCAGGACAGGTACGGCACGGGGTTAGATACAGAGTAAAACTCCCTCTCCACTGTCCCCAACAAACACTCCAAGGACAGAAACAGGACAGGTTTAGATACAGAGTAAACCTCCCTCTGCACTGTCCCCATCAAACACTCCCTGGACAGAAACAGGACAGGGTTAGATACAAAGTAAAGTTCCCTCTATACTGTCCCCATCAAACACTCCCAGGACAGGAACAGGACAGGGTTAGATACAGAGTAAAGCTCCCTCTACACTTTCCCCATAAAACACTCCCAGGGCAGGTAAAGCACTGGGTTAGATATAGAGTAAAGATCCCTCTACACTGTCTTCATCAAACACTCCCAGGACTGGTACAGCACAGGGTTAGATACAGAGTAAAGCTCCCACTACACTGTCCCCATCAACACTCCCAGGACAGGAACAGGACAGGGTTAGATACAGAGTAAAGCTACCTCTACACTTTCCCCATCAAACACTCCCAGGGCAGGTGAAGCACTGGGTTAGATAAAGAGTAAAGCTCCCTCTACACTGTATCGATCAAACACTCCCAGGAGTGGTACAGCAAAGGGTTAGATACAGAGTAAAGCTCCCACAATACTGTCCCCATCAAACACTCCCAGGACAGGTACGGCACGGGGTTAGATACAGAGTAAAGCTCACTCTACACTGTCCCCATCAAACACTCCCAGGACAGGAACAGGACAGGGTTTGATACAGAGTAAAGCTCCCTCTAGACTGTACCCATCAAACACTCCCAGGGCAGCTACAGCACGGGGTTAGATACAGAATAAAGCTCCCTCTGCACTGTCCCCATCAAACAATCCGAGGGCAAGCACAGCACGGGGTTAGATGCAGAGTAAAGCTCCCTCTATACTGTCCCCATCAAACACTCCCAGGACAGGTACAGCACGGGGTTAGATACAGAGTAAAGCTCCCTCTACACTGTCCCCATCAAACGCTCCCAGGACAGGTACAGCACGGGATTAGAAACAGAATAAAGCTCCCTCTGTACTATCCCCATCAAACACTCCCAGGGAAAGTACAGCACGGGGTTAGATACAGAGTAAAGCTTCCACTACACTGTCCCCATCAAACACTCCCAGGACAGGTACAGCATGGGGTTAGATACAGAGTAAAGCTCCCTCTACACTGTCACCATCAAACACTTCCAGGACAGGAACAGGACAGGGTTAGATACAGAGTAAAACTCCCTCTACACTGTGCCCATCAAACACTCCCTGGGCAGGTACAGCATGGGGTTATATACAGAATTAAGCTCCCTCTGCACTGTCCCCATCAAACACTCCAAGGGCAAGCACAGCACAGAGTTAGATACAGAATAAAGCTTCCTCTACACTGTCCCCATCAAACACTCCCCTGACTGGTAAAACACTGGGTAAGATACAGAGTAAAGCTTCCTCTACACTGTCCCAATCAAACACTCCCAGGACAGGAACAGGACAGGGTTAGAAACAGAGTAAAGGTCCCCCTATGCTGTCCACATCAAACACTCCCAGGACAGGTACAGCACAGAGTTAGATACAGACTAAAGCTTCCTCTACGCTGTCCCCATCTAACACTGCCGGGGCAGCTAAAGCACTGGGTTAGATACAGTGTAAATCTCCCACTAACCTGTCCCCATCAATCACTCCCAGGACTGGTACAGCACAGGGTTAGATACAGAGTAATGCTCCATCTACACAGTCCAAATCAAACACTCCCAGGACAGGAACAGGACAGGGTTAGATACATAGTAAAACTCCCTCTACACTGTCTCCATGAAACACTCCCAGGAGTGGTACAGCACAGGGTTAGATACAGAGTAAAGCTCCCTCTTCACTGTCCCCATCAAACACTCCCAGGACAGGTACATCACGGGGTTAGATACAGAGTAAACCTCCCTCTATACTCACCCCATCAAACACTCCCAGGACTGGTACAGCACGGGGTTAGATACAGAGAAAAGCTCCCCCTACACTGTGGCCATGATACACTCCCAGGGCAGGTAAAGCACTAGGTTAGATACAGAGTAAATCTCCCTCTACACAGTCTCCATCAAACACTCCCAGGACTGGTACCACACAGGGTTAGATACAGAGTAAAGCTCCCTCTATATTCTCCACATGAAACACTCCCAGGACAGGTAATGCACTGGGTTAGATACAGAGTAAAGCTCCCTCAACACTGTCCCCATCAACCACTCCCAGGACAGGTACAGCACGGTGTTAGATACAGAGTAAATCTCCGTCTACACCGTCCCCATCAAACACTCCCAGGGCAGGAAAAGCACTGGGTTAGATAGAGAGTAAATCTCCCTCAATAATGTCCCCATCAAACACTCCCAGGACAGGTACAGCACGGGGTTAGATACAGAGTACAGCTCCCTCGATACTGTCCCCATCAAACACTCCCAGGGCAGGTACAGCACGGCGCTAGATACAGTGTAAAGCTCCCTCGATACTGTCCCCATCAAACACTCCCAGGACAGGTACAGCACGGGGTTAGATACAGAGTAAAGCTCCCTCTACACTGGGCCCCTCAGTTCCTCTCAGGATTTGACCATTTGATCACGTCACCCCGGATGCTACTAAATTTCAAGGAATACAACCCGTGTTTGTGCAATCTCACTTTGCAATTTAACCCTTGGAATCCAGCTCTCATTCTGGCAAAGCTGCGATGCACTCGAACTGTCTAAACTGTCCCTGGAGTGTCGGATTAACCCGGGTCACTCACATACACCCAGGTCAGGTTCAAGACTCACCTGTCTCACTCGCTGAGACGCTCCTGTATCACTGGCCTTATTGTAGTCGGATGCCGCGTTGGGAGCAGGACAGGTAGACGGGATTAGGATGACTGCTCATGTGGAGGGTAAACATGAGGAATCTATCAGAGAATCAGAACAGACCAGGGAGAATCAAACAAGGAAATTCATGTTCAATTTGTTAAGCCCTGCTTTGTGGAATGTTCTTGTTTTTGATGAGAATGTTGCCAGCAACCATTCCCAGAGATGATGCAGCAGGGGCTAGATACAGAGTAAAGCTCCCTCGATACTGTACCCATCAAACACTCCAAGGACAGGTAGAGCACGGGGATATATACAGAGTAAAGCTCCCTCGATACTGTACCCATCAAACACTCCAAGGACAGGTACAGCACGGGGATATATACAGAGTAAAGCTCCCTCGATACTGTCTCCATCAAACACTCCCAGGACAGGTACAGTACGGGGTTAGATACAGAGTAAAGCTCCCTCTATACTGTCCCTAACTAACACTCCCAGGACAGGTACAGCACAGGGTTAAATATAGAATAGAACTCCCTCCATACTGTCCCCATCAAACACTCGCAGAGAGAAATAGAGACTGAGAAACGGATTGAGAAGGGATCTCCGTCCTGCCTCACCAACTCTCTCTCATCCAAAACTGGAGAGAGCATGGGAATGAGAGAGCACAGGGGTGGGGATGGTGGGTGGGATGGTGCAGAGATAGTTTGGGGGGTGGGAGAGAAAGCGTGGGCTTGTCAGAGAGGGTGTGGGCCAAGATGATGATCAGAGAGAGAGTGCATGTGAGAGACAGAGATTGTGTGTGTGAGAGAGAGATGGTGTGTGTGCGTGGGAGATTGTGTGTGCAAGAGATAGAGTGTGAGAGTGAGCGTGTGAGAGGGGTTGTGAAAGTGGGATTGCACGTGAAAGGGAGAGAGTGAGAGAGAGTTGGGGTGAGAGGGTGAGAGAGTGCGGATGAGAGTGAGAGAGCTTTTGGGTGAGAGGTTTGGGGTGATAGGGAGGGAGAGTCGGGTGAGAGAGTGGGGAAGGGAGGGAGAGAGGTTTGGGGTGAGAGGGAGAGAGGGTTGGGGTGAGAGAGAGAGAGTGAGTTGGGGTATGAGGGTGGGAGGTTTGGGGTGAGAGGAAGAGACTGTTGGGGTGAGAGGGAAAGAGAGTTGTGGTGAGAGGGACAGCGGGTTCTGGTGAGATGGAGAGAGGGTTGCATTGAGAGGGATAGAAGTTTGGGGTGAGTGGGAGAGAGTTTTGGTGAGAGTTAGAGAGGGTTGTGCAGAGAGGGAGAGAAGGATGGGGTGAGAGGGAGAGAGGGTTGGGTGAGAGGGAGAGAGGGTTGGTGTAAGAGGGAATGAGGAGATGGTGAGAGTGAAAGAGAGTTGGGGGGAGAGGGTGAGAGAGTGGGGATGATATTGAGAGAATTTTGGGTGAGTGGTTTGGGGTGATAGGGAGAGAGTGTTGGGGTGATTGGGAGAGAGAGTTGGGGAGATTGGGAGAGAGAGTTGGGGAGATTGGGAGAGAGAGTTGGGGAGATTGGGAGAGAGAGTTGGGGTGAGAGGGAGATAGAGTTGGGGTGAGAGGGAGATAGTGTTGGGGTAAGAGGGAGAGTGGGGATGAGATGGTAAGTTGGTTGGTGTGAGAGGGAGAATGGGTTGTGTTGAGAGGCAGAGAGGGTTGGAGTGAGAGGGAATGAGGGTTGGGGTGAGAGGGAATGAGGGTTGGGGTGAGAGGGAGACAGTGTTGGGGTGAGAGGGAGACAGTGTTGGGGTGAGAGGGAGACAGTGTTGGGGTGAGAGGGAGATAGTGTTGGGGTGAGAGGGAGACAGTGTTGGGGTGAGAGGGAGACAGTGTTGGGGTGAGAGGGAGACAGTGTTGGGGTGAGAGGGAGACAGTGTTGGGGTGAGAGGGAGAGAGTGTTGGGGTGAGAGGGAGAGAGTGTTGGGGTGAGAGGAAGAGAGGGTTGGGGTGAGAGGAAGAGAGGGTTGGGGTGAGAGGGAGAGAGGGTTGGGGTGAGAGGGAGAGAGGGTTGGGGTGAGAGGGAGAGAGAGTTTGGATGAGTGGGAGAGAGAGTTTGGGATCAGGGGATTTATATAGAGAATAGTAGTTACCCGGGATTGAGTTACAGGCTGGAATCTAATTGAGGGGTGCAGGGGGTTTATATATAGAATAATCGATACCCGGGATTGAGTAACAGACTGGAATCAAGAACAGTTGAAAATATCATTTTTCTTGTGGTGTGCTGAAGTGCAGGTTACAGAGGCTGATTCATGGAATGGGTAGTGTGAGTTTTTAACCAGCTTGATCCCAAATATCAAATTTAATTTCTCATTGGAACTATTTGATGTTTTGAGATTCAAAAGCCTCATTATCTTTGAATTCGAGTTCAAATTAAAAAAGTGTTCAAATTCATTATTCACAATCTAATGCAGCGAACAAAATCCTGGACCTTTATTCATCAATCCCATTTCCTATCTCTGTTGAAACTCCCTTCCACTGACAGATTCTGAGATCCATACTCAATCACAAAAACCACCACAGAAAAGTGACTGCTTATTTTAAACAGTGAATCTGAACTATTTGAAGTTCTGACTCAGACACAGAATCACAGAAATTTTGACTCTGTGGGATGAAAATTAACAGAATAACTTTGCAACATACAGGTAAATTGTAGTGACAGAAGGATACTTGTCTGTTCAAAAAGGATTCGATAAGTTGCCTCACAAAGCTTGTTACTCAGGACAAGAGCTCATACATTAACCTAATCTCCCCCCTCAGTACCTCTCAGGATTTGACAAATTGATCAAGTCACCCCTGATGCTACTTAATTTCAGGGAATACAACCCGAGAGGGAGAGTGGGTTGGGGACTGCGATTACTGCCAGTGTTTTGGGGGTGTGTCTCCCTCTGTGTCCGACTGCTTCACCCTCCATGAACCCATTTCTATCAAGTGTGGTCACTGATGCAGTTCAGGAAAGGCTGGCCGCCTCTTTGTTTTGTTTTTTTACACAGCAGGATCCCATGACATTCCCTATCTCCACACCTGCTGTGAAAGCCTCTCTCTCCCCGATTTCCCCGTGGGAATTCCCCAGTCTGGGGGCCATCCCCTCAGTTCCCTCCCTCCCCAGCACCACAACCCCCTGAAAGGGCTGAAACTCAAACTGGGGAGCAGCTGGATTCTCTCAGGAGACATTTTCAAATCACTGCCTCGGGATTTCAGTTGGGGTCAAATCCCACTTTCTGGAAGGACCTGACTGGGAGCTGGGCAGTGACTGCACACGAGGAGCCCTCTCTCTCTCCCCCCGGACCCTGTGTCTTCTCACCTACCCACACCAACTCCTCTCTGTTTTGTTATCTCTCCCTCTCTTTCCCCTGACCTCTCCTTTCTCTCTCTCTCATGTGGGGAAAGGCCACAGGCCCCTGTGGGCACAGCAAGATCAGGAGGATGGAGAGAGAGAGAGAGAAATCCACACACAGAAGCTGCGTAAACTGAATTAAAATGGTTCCCCCTGTCCACCCATCAGTCTCCAGAAGGTGCTAAACTCCCTGTCTTATTTTGGAATTATAACAAGCTTCTAAACAGCCTCAGGTTTCAGATGAAACAGGCACAGCATGAAACACTGCAGGGAATTTGTGCACAGCAAGATCCCACAAGGTACAGCCAGCTCTGCTCAGCACTTTTTAAATGGGGCAATATTTACACAGAGAGAGAGAGAGGCAGCAAGTTGGAGAGGGAATAAGACAGTGAAGACCCCCGACCCCTTCAGAACCTCAGAAAGACTGAGCGCTTTGCAGTGAAAGAATGAATGTTTAAAATGCTCTCATTGTTAGTGAGTCACTTGCTTCACTGTCCCTGGATTCATTTTCGCAATTCGGCCTTTTCTAAAAGATGTGACTGGGAGCTGGGCAGATTCTACACATTGGAGACCCCCAGATCCTGTGTCTATTCACACCCACTCCTCTTGTTTTGCTACCTCAGCCCCTCTGTTTCAACCCTCTTTCCAGACATTATGGCAAACTTGTGGCATTCTAAACGATTATCTTAAATTGTTAATAAATACTGAGAAACAGACACAGACACGGGCTTTGCAGCAGCAGAAAGAATGTCAATCATTCCATCCCGGGGGTTTTTACTTCCAGATTCAGTTTTAGAAAATTCAGAATTCAAATTCACAACAGCAAAGTGTGGGACTGAACGCCCGGATCCTTCAATATTCCAGGGAATACACCTGGAATTTATGTCTCCATACCTGTGTCTCTGTCACGTTTAAAATACTAATGTTACATGAGTCAACTCTGTCCTAAGTGTCCCATTCCTGTGGGGACATAAAATGGCCACTGTGAACAAACCTAAAATGGCTGCCTGGTGTTTGTAGACTAGATTCTCAGAGGAAGAGAGGCAGGGAGAGAGGGAAAGAGAGCTGGGGAAGCGAGTGAGATAGAGAGAGGAGATCAAGCGATAAAAAAGTGATGAGTTGAGAGAGAGAGATGAAGAGAGGGGAGCGAGTGTAGGGTAAAGATATGGGGTGAGTTAGAGAAACAGAGAAATGTATAGAGTGGCAGACAGATGGGATGGGAGAGGGAGAGAAGGAACGAGACAGGATGAAAGAAAGAGAAAGTGTAGGGGGAAACTGAAAATGTTCAAAAATGTGTTAACATTATTGAGTGTAAAGAACAATATCCTGTGAGACATCCCTTCTCCATCTTAAATTTGGCGGGAGAGCCTTTAACCAACTTTAAAATGGGGGGAGACCCCTTCCTCAACTTGTGATGTGGAAGTGCTGGAATCTAATCGAGGCGTTTGTGGGGTTTATATATAGAATAATAGATACCCGGGAGTGAGTTGCAGACTGGAATCTAATCGAGGGTTTTGTGGGGTTTATATATGGAATAATAGATACCAAGGATTGAGTTACAGACTGGAATCTAATCGAGGGGTTCGGGGTGGTTTATATATAGAATAACAGATACCCGGGAGTTAGTTACAGACTGGAATCTAATCGAGGGGTTCGGGGCGGTTTATATACAGAATAAAAAATTCCCGGGAGTGAGTTACAGACTGGAATCTAATCGAGGTGTTCGGGGTGGATTATATATAGAATAACAGTTACCCGGGAGTGAGTTACTGACTGGAATCTAATTGAGGGGTTCGCGGTGGATTATATATAGAATAACAAACGCCCGGGAGTGCGTCACAGACTGGATTCTAATCGAGGGGTTCGGGGTGGATTATATATAGAATAACAGTTACCCGGGAGTGAGTTACAGACTGGAATCTAATCGAGGACTTCAGGGGGTTTATTTACAGAATAACAGATACCCGGGAGAGAGTTACAGACTGGAATCTAATCGAAGGGTTCGGGGTGCTTTATATATATAATAACAGATACCTGGGAGTGAGTTACAGGCTGGAATCTAATCGAGGGCTTCGAGGTGGATTATATATAGAATAACAGATACCCGTGATAGAGTTACAGACTGGGATCAAATTGATGGGTTTGGAGGGTATATATATATATATATATATATATATATATATAGGCTAACAGATACCCGGGAATGAGTTACAGATTCGAATCTAATGGAGTATTTTTGGGATGGTTTAAATAAAGAAAATCAGATACCTGAGAGTGAGTTATAGGCTGGAATCTAATCGAGAGTTTCGGGGATTTATATATAGAATCTCAGATACCCGAGAGTGAGTTACAGACTGGAATCTAATCGAGGGGTTCAGGGGGTTTATATATAGAATAACAGATACCCGGGAGTGAGTTACAGACTGGAATCAAATCGAGGGGTTTGGGGGATTTATATATAGAATGACAGATACCCAAGAGTGAGTTACAGACTGGAATCTAATCGAGGGGTTCGGGGTGGAATATATATATAGAATAACAGATACCCGGGAGTGAGTTACAGACTGGATTCAAATCGAGGGGTTCGGGGTGGATCATGTACAGAATAACAGATACCCGAGAGTGAGTTACAGACTGGAATCTAATCGAGGGGTTTGGGGAATTTATATATAGAATAACAGATACCCGAGAGTGAGTTACAGACTGGAATCAAATCAAGGGGTTTGGGGGATTTATATATAGAATAACAGATACCCGAGAGTGATTTACAGACTGGAATCAAATCGAGGGGTTCGTGGGGGTTTATATATAAATCATATGAATATAATACATATAGAATAACAGAAGCCCGGGGATGAGTAACAGACTGAAATCTAGTCGAGGGGTTTGGAACATTTATATACAGAATAAAAGTTACACGGGAATGAGTTACAGACTGGAATCTAATCGAGGACTTCAGGGGGTTTATTTATTGAATAACAGATACCCGGGAGAGAGTTACAGACTGGAATCCAAGAGAAGGGTTCGGGGTGGTTTTTATATATAATAACAGATACCTGGGAGTGAGTTACAGGCTGGAATCTAATCGAGGGTATCGTGGTGGTTTATATATAGAATAACAGATACCCGGGAGTTAGTTACAGACTGGTATCTAATCGAGGGGTTCGGGGTGGTTTATATACAGAATAACAAATACCCAGGAGTGAGTTACAGACTGGAATCTAATCGAGGGGTTCGTGGTGGTTTATATATAGAATAGCAGATACCAGGGAGTGAGTTACAGACTGGAATCTAAGGGAGCAGATCAGGGGGTTTATATATAGAATAATAGATACCCGGGATTGAGTTACAGACTGGAATCTAATCGAGGGGTTCAGGGGGTTTATATATAGAATCATAGATACCCGGGATTGAGTTACAGATGGCAATCTAATCGAGGGGTTCGGGGGGGTTTATATATAGAATAATAGATACCCGGGATTGAGTTACAGACTGCAATCTAATCGAGGGGTTCGGGGAGTTTATATATAGAATAATCGATACCCGGGATTGAGTTACAGACTGCAATCTAATCGAGGGGTTCAGTGGGTTTATATATAGAATAATAGATATGCGGGAGTGAGTTACAGCCTGGAATCTAATAGAGGGAATCAGGGGGTTTATATAGAGAATAATAGATACCCGGGATTGAGTTACAGGCTGGAATCTAATTCAGGGGTGCAGGGGGTGTATATATAGAATAATAGATACCCGGGATTGAGTAACAGACTGGAATCAAGAACAGTTGAAAATATCATTTTTCTTGTGATGTGCTGAAGTGCAGGTTACAGAGGCTGATTCATGGAATGGGTAGTGTGAGTTTTTAACCAGCTTTATCCCAAATATCAAATTTAACTGGAACTATTTGATGTTTTCTTAGTCTTGACACAAATAGATTGGGACTCTTTGGACCCTCACTGTTTGCAGCTTTTCACCATTTATAAGTTAACCTGTTCCATCCTTTTTAAAGTGGGCAGCCACACATTTGCCTACAATGAAATCCATCTTTCACTATTTCACCCATTCACTTAAGGTGTACATATCTCTTTGGAATTTGCAGTGCAGGTTACAGATTGGATTGGAACTTTCTGCTTTCTGAATCATTAGCCAAGTTTCACAGAGTTAAACATCAAAACTGACATTCAGAAACAGGAGAGGGCCCCACAACTTCAATTCTGTGATTCACTGGTATCTCATGATCTGTATCTTACAATATCTCTGCCCCCTTCATGTCTCTGAAGACTTGGGAAAGTGTTTCAGACATTGGGGAACCATTTCTCTCTCTCGGGATATTTCCTTTGAAGCATTTCATTGTCTCGGGATATTTACAATAAACGGCTTCTTCAAAGGACATCATTAAAATTCACTCTTTAATCAACCAAATCCTGATGCCCATTCAGACTCCCTGGCCCTACATCCTATTGTTTCAAAGCTAACTTACATTTGACAATGTAGGAATGTGTGAATGCAAACACTTTCTTCACACGTTTCCACAATACTAAGGCTCACACTATTCAGGGTGAAATTTTCAAGACAACATTCATCAACTGAGAGATTTCCAGCTCCAAATAGAAGCTTCAAGATACAGAAAGTGGTACAGAAATGAAACATCCGATTTATCTGAATCTGCATCCGTTATTGGACAGCGTGGGGTTAGATAGGAATTAAAGTTGTTATTAAATTGTCCCCATCAAACGCTGCCAGAACACGTACAGCATGGGGTTTGATACAGAGTAAAGCTCCCTCAACACTTAAGTTATTAGGTTAAAAAGCCTCATTCTCCTTTGAATTAGATTTCAAAATAAATACAGTGTTCAAATTAAAAGTTCATCAGCTGGAGAAAATGGTAAAGCTCCAAATATTTTTCAACGTGCCTGGGTATAAACAACATTGTCCTGTCATATCGTTTATCCATGGAATCGAATCGAGGGATTTTGGGGATTTATATACAGAATAACATACCCGGGAGTGAGTTACAGATTGGAATCTAATCGAGGGGTTCGGGGTAGTTTATATATGTAATAACAGACACCCGGGAGTGAGTTACAGACTGGAATCTAATCGAGGTGTTCGGGGTAGTTTATATATGTAATAACAGACACCCGGGAGTGAGTTACAGACTGGAATCTAATCGAGGGGTTCGGGGTAGTTTATATATGTAATAACAGATACCCGGGAGTGAGTTACAGACTGGAATCTAATCGAGGGTTTCGGGGTGGATTATATATAGAATAACAGATACCCGGGAGTGAGTTACAGACTGGAATCTAATCGAGGGGTTCGGGATGGATTATATATAGAATAACAGATACCCGGGAGAGAGTTACAGACTGGAATCTAATCGAGGGGTTTGGGGTGGTTTATTTCTTGAATAACAGATACCCGGGAGTGAGTTACAAACTGGAATCTAATCGAGGACTTCAGGGGGTTTATTTATAAAACAACAGATACCCGGGAGAGAGTTACAGACTGCAATCTAATCGAAGGGGTCGGGGTGTTTTATATATATAATAACAGATACCTGGGAGTGAGTTACAGGCTGGAATCTAAACGAGGGGTTCGGGATGGTTTATATATATAATAACAGATACCCGTGATGGAGTTACAGACTGGGATTGAATTGATGGGTTTGGTGGGTATATATATATATAGGCTGATAGATACCCGGGAATGAGTAACAGATTCGAATCTAATGGAGGATTTTTGGCATGGTTTAAATAAAGAAAATCAGATACCTGAGAGTGAGTTATAGACTGGAATCTGATCAAGAGTTGCGGGGATTTATAAATAGAATCACAGATACCCGAGCGTGAGTTACAGACTGGAATCTAATCGAGAGTTTCGGGGATTTATAAATAGAATCACTGATAGGCGAGAGTGAGTTACAGACTGGAATCTAATCTAGGGGTTTGCTGGGTTTATATATAGAATATCTGATACCCGGGAGTGGGTAACCTCTACACTTTCCCCATCAAACACTCCCAGGGCAGGTAAAGCACTGGGTTAGATACAGAGTAAAGCTCCCTCTACACTGTCCCCATCAAACACTCCCAGGACAGGTAAAGCAAGGGGTTAGATACAGAGTAAAGCTCCCTCTACACTGTCCCCATCAAACACTCCCATGACAGGAACAGGACAGGGTTAGATACAGAGTAAAGCTCCCTCTACACTGTTCCCATCAAACACTCCCAGGACAGGAACTGGACAGGGTTAGATACAGAGTAAAGCAACCTCTACACTTTCCCCATCAAACACTCCCAGGGCAGTTAAAGCACTGGGTTAGATACAGCGTAAAGCTCCCACTACACTGGCTCCATCATACACTCCCAGGGCAGGTACAGCACGGGGTTAGATACAGAGTAAATCTCCCTCTAAAATGTCCCCGTCAGACACTCCGAGGACTGGTACAGCACAGGGTTAGATACAGAGTAAAGCTCCCTCTACACTGTCCCCATCAAGCACTCACAGGGCAGGTACAGGACAGGGTTAGATACAGAGTAAATCACCCTCATCACCGTCCCCATCAAACACTCCCAGGGCAGGGACAGCACGGGGTTAGATACAGAGTTAAGCTTCCTCTACGCTGTCCCCATCAAACACTCCCAGGAAGGGTACAGCACGGAGTTAGATAAAGATTAAATCTCCCTCTACAACGCCCCCATCAAACACTCCCAGGACAGGTACAGCACAGGGTTGGATACAGAGTAAAACTCCCTCTCCACTGTCCCCAACAAACACTCCAAGGACAGAAACAGGACAGGGTTAGATACAGAGTAAACCTCCCTCTGCACTGTCCCCATCAAACACTCCCTGGACAGAAACAGGACAGGGTTAGATACAAAGTAAAGTTCCCTCTATACTGTCCCCATCAAACACTCCCAGGACAGGAACAGCACGGGGTTAGATACAGAGTAAAGCTCCCTCTACACCGTCCCCATCAAAGACTCCCAGCGCAGGCACATTAAGGGGTTAGATACAGAGTAAAGCTCCCTCTCCACTTTCCCCATAAAACACTCCCAGGGCAGGTAAAGCACTGGGTTAGATATAGAGTAAAGATCCCTCTACACTGTCTTCATCAAACACTCCCAGGACTGGTACAGCACAGGGTTAGATACAGAGTAAAGCTCCCTCTATACTCTCCCCATCAAACACTCCCAGGACTGGTACAGCACGGGGTTAGATACAGAGTAAAGCTCCCACTACACTGTCCCCATCAACACTCCCAGGACAGGAACAGGACAGGGTTAGATACAGAGTTAAGCTACCTCTACACTTTCCCCATCAAACACTCCCAGGGCAGGTGAAGCACTGGGTTAGATAAAGAGTAAAGCTCCCTCTACACTGTATCGATCAAACACTCCCAGGAGTGGTACAGCAAAGGGTTAGATACAGAGTAAAGCTCCCACAATACTGTCCCCATCATACACTCCCAGGACTGGTACAGCATGGGGTTAGATACAGAGTAAAGCTCCCTCTAACCTGTCCCCATCAAAAACTCCCAGGGCTGGTACAGGACAGGGTTATATACATAGTAAATCTCCCTCAATACTGTCCCCATCAAACACTCCCAGGACAGGTACAGCACGGGGTTAGATACAGAGTAAATCTCCCACGATACTGTCCCCATCAAACACTCCCAGGAAAGGTACAGCACAGGGTTAGATACAGATTAAAGGTCCCTCTACACCGTCCCCATCAAACACTCCCAGGGCAGGTACAGCACGTGGTTAGATACAGAATAAAGCTCCCTCTGCACTGTGCCCATCAAACACTCCCAGGACAGGTACAGCACGTGGTTAGATACAGAATAAAGCTCCCTCTGCACTGTCCTCATCAAACACTCCCAGGGCAAGTACAGCACGGGGTTAGATACAGAGTAAAGCTCCCTCTATACTGGCCCCATCAAACACTCCCAGGACAGGTACAGCACAGAGTTAGATACAGAGTAAAGCTTCCTCTACACTGTCCCCATCAATCACTCCCAGGACAGGTAAAGCACGGGGTAAGATACAGAGTAAAGCTCCCTCTATAATGTCCCCCTTAAACATTCCCTGGACAGGTACAGCACAGAGTAAGATACAGAGTAAAGCTTCCTCTACACTGTCCCCATCAATCACTCCCAGGACAGGTAAAGCACGGGGTAAGATACAGAGTAAAGCTCCCTCTATACTGTCCCCATCAATCACTCCCAGGACAGGTAAAGCACAGAGTTAGATACACAGTAAAGCTTCCTCTACACTGTACCCATCAAACACTCCCAGGACAGGTAAAGCACTGGGTTAGATACAGAGTGAAACTTCCTCTACACTGTCCCAATCAAACACTCCCAGGACAAGTACAGCGATGGTATAGATACAGAGTAAAGTTACCTCAACACTGTCCCCATCAAACACTCCCAGGACAGGTAAAGCACTGGGTTAGATATAGAGTAAAGCTCCCTCTACATTGTCTCCATCAAACACTCCCAGGACAAGTACAGCACGCGGGTAGATACAGAGTAAAGCTCCCTCTACACTGTCCCCATCAAACATTCCCAGGACAGGAACAGGACAGGGTTAGATACAGTGTGAAGCTCCCTCTATACTGTCCCCATCAAACACTCCCAGGACAGGAACAGGACAGGGTTAGATACAGAGTAAAGCTACCTCTACACTTTCCCCATCAAACACTCCGAGGGCTGGTAAAGCACTGGGTTAGATACAGAGTAAAGCTCCCTCTACACTGTCGCCATCAAACACTCCCAGGACATGTACAGCACGGGGTTAGGTACAGAGTAAAGCTCCCTCAATACTGTCCCCATCAAACACTCCCAGGACAGGTACGGCACGGGGTTAGATACAGAGTAAAGCTCACTCTACACTGTCCCCATCAAACACTCCCAGGACAGGAACAGGACAGGGTTTGATACAGAGTAAAGCTCCCTCTAGACTGTCCCCATCAAACACTCCCAGGGCAGCTACAGCACGGGGTTAGATACAGAATAAAGCTCCCTCTGCACTGTCCCCATCAAACAATCCGAGGGCAAGCACAGCACGGGGTTAGATGCAGAGTAAAGCTCCCTCTATACTGTCCCCATCAAACACTCCCAGGACAGGTACAGCACGGGGTTAGATACAGAGTAAAGCTCCCTCTACACTGTCCCCATCAAACGCTCCCAGGACAGGTACAGCACGGGATTAGAAACAGAATAAAGCTCCCTCTGTACTATCCCCATCAAACACTCCCAGGGAAAGTACAGCACGGGGTTAGATACAGAGTAAAGCTTCCACTACACTGTCCCCATCAAACACTCCCAGGACAGGTACAGCACGGGGTTAGATACAGAGTAAAGCTCCCTCTACACTGTCACCATCAAACACTTCCAGGACAGGAACAGGACAGGGTTAGATACAGAGAAAAGCTCCCCCTACACTGTGGCCATGATACACTCCCAGGGCAGGTAAAGCACTAGGTTAGATACAGAGTAAATCTCCCTCTACACAGTCTCCAACAAACACTTCCAGGACTGGTACCACACAGGTTTAGATACAGAGTAAAGCTCCCTCTATATTCTCCACATGAAACACTCCCAGGACAGGTAATGCACTGGGTTAGATACAGAGTAAAGCTCCCTCAACACTGTCCCCATCAACCACTCCCAGGACAGGTACAGCACGGTGTTAGATACAGAGTAAATCTCCGTCTACACCGTCCCCATCAAACACTCCCAGGGCAGGAAAAGCACTGGGTTAGATAGAGAGTAAATCTCCCTCAATAATGTCCCCATCAAACACTCCCAGGACAGGTACAGCACGGGGTTAGATACAGAGTACAGCTCCCTCGATACTGTCCCCATCAAACACTCCCAGGGCAGGTACAGCACGGCGCTAGATACAGTGTAAAGCTCCCTCGATACTGTCCCCATCAAACATTCCCAGGACAGGTACAGCACGGGGTTAGATACAGAGTAAAGCTCCCTCTACACTGGGCCCCTCAGTTCCTCTCAGGATTTGACCATTTGATCACGTCACCCCGGATGCTACTAAATTTCAAGGAATACAACCCGTGTTTGTGCAATCTCACTTTGCAATTTAACCCTTGGAATCCAGCTCTCATTCTGGCAAAGCTGTGATGCACTCAAACTGTCTAAACTGTCCCTGGAGTGTCGGATTAACCCGGGTCACTCACATACACCCAGGTCAGGTTCAAGACTCACCTGTCTCACTCGCTGAGACGCTCCTGTATCACTGGCCTTATTGTAGTCGGATGCCGCGTTGGGAGCAGGACAGGTAGACGGGATTAGGATGACTGCTCATGTGGAGGGTAAACATGAGGAATCTATCAGAGAATCAGAACAGATCAGGGAGAATCAAACAAGGAAACTGATGTTCAATTTATTAGGCCTGATTTGTGGATTGTTATTGTTTTGGGCGAGAATGTTGCCAACAAACATTCCCAGAGATGATGCAGCAGGGACTAGATACAGAGTAAAGCTCCCTCGATACTGTCCCCATCAAACACTCCCAGGACAGGTACAGCACGGCGTTAGATACAGAGTAAAGCTCCCGCTACACTGTGGCCATCAAACACTCCCAGGGCAGGTACAGCACGGGGTGAGATACAGAGTAAAGCTTCCTCTACACTGTCCCCATCAAACACTCCCAGGACAGGTACAGCACGGGGTTAGATACAGAGTAAAGCTCCCTCTACACTGTGCCCATCATGCACTCCAAGGGCAGGTATAGCACGGGGTTAGATACAGAATAAAGCTCCCTCTACACTGTCCCCATCAAACACTCCCAGGTCAAGTACAGCACGGGGTTAGATACAGAGTAAAGCTCCCTTGATACTGTAACCATCAAACACTCCCAGGACAGGTGCAGCACGGGGTTAGATACAGAGTAAAGCTCCCTCGATATTGTCCCAATCAAACACTCCCAGGACAGGTACAGCACGGGGTTAGAAACAGAGTAAAGAAAACTCGATACTGTCCCCATCAAACACTCCCAGGACAGGTACAGCACGGGGTTAGATACAGAGTAAAGGTCACTCGATACTGTCCCCATCAAACACTCCCAGGACAGATAAAGCACGGGGTTAGATACAGAGTAAATTTCCCTCTAACCTGTCCCCATCAAACACTCCCAGGACTGGTTCAGCATGGGGTTAGATACAGAGTAAAGCTCCCTCTACACCGTCCCCATCAAACACTCCCAGGGCAGGTACAGCACAGAGTTAGATACAGACTAAAGCTTCCTCTACACTGTCCCCATCAAACACTGCCGGGGCAGGTAAAGCACTGGGTTAGATACAGAGTAAAGCTCCCTCTACACTGTCCCCATCAAACACTCCCAGGACAGGTAAAGCAAGGGGTTAGATACAGAGTAAAGCTCCCTCTACACTGTCCCCATCAAACACTCCCATGACAGCAACAGGACAGGGTTAGATACAGAGTAAAGCTCCCTCTACACTGTTCCCATCAAACACTCCCAGGACAGGAACTGGACAGGGTTAGATACAGAGTAAAGCAACCTCTACACTTTCCCCATCAAACACTCCCAGGGCAGTTAAAGCACTGGGTTAGATACAGCGTAAAGCTCCCACTACACTGGCTCCATCATACACTCCCAGGGCAGGTACAGCACGGGGTTAGATACAGAGTAAATCTCCCTCTAACATGTCCCCATCAGACACTCCGAGGACTGGTACAGCACAGGGTTAGATACAGAGTAAAGCTCCCTCTACACTGTCCCCATCAAGCACTCACAGGGCAGGTACAGGACAGGGTTAGATACAGAGTAAATCACCCTCATCACCGTCCCCATCAAACACTCCCAGGGCAGGTACAGCACGGGGTTAGATACAGAGTTAAGCTTCCTCTACGCTGTCCCCATCAAACACTACCTGGACAGGTACAGCACGGGGTTATATACAGCGGAAAACTCCCTCTAAACTGTCCCCATCAAACACTCCCAGGACAGGTACAGCATGGGGTTAGATACAGAGTAAAGCTACCTCTACACCGTCCCCATCAAACACTCCCAGGACAGGTACAGCACGGGGTTAGATACATCGTAAAGCATCCTCTACACTGACGCCATCAAACACTCCCAGGAAGGGTACAGCACGGAGTTAGATAAAGATTAAATCTCCCTCTACAACGCCCCCAACAAACACTCCCAGGACAGGTACAGCACAGGGTTGGATACAGAGTAAAACTCCCTCTCCACTGTCCCCAACAAACACTCCAAGGACAGAAACAGGACAGGGTTAGATACAGAGTAAACCTCCCTCTGCACTGTCCCCATCAAACACTCCCTGGACAGAAACAGGACAGGGTTAGATACAAAGTAAAGTTCCCTCTATACTGTCCCCATCAAACACTCCCAGGACAGGAACAGGACAGGGTTAGATACAGAGTAAAGCTCCCTCTCCACTTTCCCCATAAAACACTCCCAGGGCAGGTAAAGCACTGGGTTAGATATAGAGTAAAGATCCCTCTACACTGTCTTCATCAAACACTCCCAGGACTGGTACAGCACAGGGTTAGATACAGAGTAAAGCTCCCTCTATACTCTCCCCATCAAACACTCCCAGGACTGGTACAGCACGGGGTTAGATACAGAGTAAAGCTCCCACTACACTGTCCCCATCAACACTCCCAGGACAGGAACAGGACAGGGTTAGATACAGAGTTAAGCTACCTCTACACTTTCCCCATCAAACACTCCCAGGGCAGGTGAAGCACTGGGTTAGATAAAGAGTAAAGCTCCCTCTACACTGTATCGATCAAACACTCCCAGGAGTGGTACAGCAAAGGGTTAGATACAGAGTAAAGCTCCCTCTACACTGTCCACATCATACTCTCCCAGGACAGGTACAGCATGGGGTTAGATACAGAGTAAAGCTACCTCTACACCGTCCCCATCAAACACTCCCAGGGCAGGTACAGTACGGGGTTAGATACAGAGTAAAGCTTCCTCTACACTGTCCCCATCAAACACTCCCAGGACAGGTACAGCACGGGGTTATATACAGAGTAAATCTCCCTCTACACCGTCCCCATCAAACACTCCCAGGACAGGTGCAGCACAGGGTTAGATACAGAGTAAAGCTCCCTCTACACTGTCCCCATCAAACACTCCAAGTACAGGTACAGCACGGGGTTAGATACAGAGTAAAGCTCCCTCTGCACTGTCCCCATCGAACACTCCCTGGACAGGAAGAGGACAGGGTTGGATACAGAGTAAAGCTCCCTCTATACTGTCCCCATCAAACACTCTCAGGACAGGAACAGGACAGGATTAGATACAGAGTAAAGCTACCTCTACACTTTCCCCATCAAACACTCCCAGGGCAAGTAAAGCACTAGGTTAGATACAGAGTAAAGCTCCCTCTACACTGTCCCCATCAAACACTTCCAGGACAGGTACAGCACAGGGTTAGATACAGAGTAAAGCTCCCTCGATACTGTCCCCATCAAACACTCCCAGGACGGGTACAGCACGGGGTTAGATACAGAATAAAGCTCCCTCTATACTGTGCCCATCAAAATCTCCCTGGGCAGGTACAGCACGGGGTTAGATATAGAGTAAAGCTCCCTCGATACTGTCTCCATCAAACACTGCCAGGACAGGTACAGCACGGGGTTAGATACAGAGTAAAGCTCCCTCTATACTGTCCCCAACTAACACTCCCAGGACAGGTACAGCACAGGGTTAAATATAGAATAAAGCTCCCTCCATACTGTCCCCATCAAACATTCGCAGAGAGAAATAGAGACTGAGAAACGGATTGAGAAGGGATCTCCATCCTCCCTCACCAACTCTCTCTCATCCAAAACTGGAGAGAGTTGGTGTAAGAGGGAATGAGGAGACGGTGAGAGTGAGAGAGAGTTGGGGGGAGAGGGTGAGAGAGTGGGGATGAGAGTGACAGAGCTTTTGGGTGAGTGGTTTAGTTTGATAGAGAGAGAGTGTTGGGTGAGAGGTAGAGAGGGTGGGAGTGATAGGGAGAGAGAGTTGGGGAGTTTAGGAGAGAGAGTTGGGGTGAGAGGGAGATAGAGTTGGGGTGAGAGGGAGATAGTGTTGGGGTGAGAGGCAGAGAGGTTTGGAGTGAGAGGGAATGAGGGTTGGGATGAGAGGGAGACAGTGTTGGGGTGAGAGGGAGACAGTGTTGGGATGAGAGGCAGAGAGGTTTGGAGTGAGAGGGAATGAGGGTTGGGATGAGAGGGAGACAGTGTTGGGGTGAGAGGGAGACAGTGTTGGGGTGAGAGGGAGACAGTGTTGGGGTGAGAGGGAGACAGTGTTGGGGTGAGAGGGAGACAGTGTTGGGGTGAGAGGGAGACAGTGTTGGGGTGAGAGGGAGACAGTGTTTGGGTGAGAGGGAGACAGTGTTGGGGTGAGAGGGAGACAGTGTTGGGGTGAGAGGGAGACAGAGTTGGGGTGAGAGGGAGACAGCGTTGGGGTGAGAGGGAGACAGCGTTGGGGTGAGAGGGAGACAGCGTTGGGGTGAGAGGGAGACAGCGTTGGGGTGAGAGGGAGACAGTGTTGGGGTGAGAGGGAGACAGTGTTGCGGTGAGAGGGAGACAGTGTTGGGGTGAGAGGGAGACAGTGTTGGGGTGAGAGGGAGACAGTGTTGGGGTGAGAGGGAGACAGTGTTGGGGTGAGAGTGAGAGAGTGTTGGGGTGAGAGGGAAAGAGAGTGGGGATGAGAGGGAGAGAGAGTGGGGATGAGATGGTGAGTTGGTTGGTGTGAGAGGGTGAATGGGTTGTGTTGAGAGGTAGAGAGGGTTGGAGTAAGAGGGAATGAGGGTTGGGGTGAGAGGGAGAATGGGTTGGGGACTGCGATTACTGGCAGTGTTTTGGGGGTCTGTGTGAGATCAGGGTTTGGAACTGGGGTAACACAACCAACAGGGGAAAGAAATATAGATTTATTATTAAGCCAAAAATAAAGACAGGCCCTTGTTGAGACCATGTCTGTCCTGGGATTAACCCTCAGTGGACAGGAGCTGCAAATGGTACTGTGTTGTTATTAACATTCAATGGACAGGATCAGCAAGGGGTCCTGTCTGGAAAGAGAGAGGGAGAGGGAAAGCTGGAGTGACAGAGACAGGGAAATGCCACCCCCTCCCCCAGAAACGTCGTGTGTTCCCTGTTGCAGTTCAGGAAAAGCTGCAGGCCGTTTCTGCACAGGGGGATCCCACAGGCAGCAATGTAATGCTATCCGGATGGGAACAGGGAGACACATTTCCTTCCCCAGCCTCATGCCTGCTGTAACCCTCCCTCTTCCCCCTCTCCCCCCCACCCCGGGCACCACGTGTGCTCTGAGTCCGGACACATCCCCAGAAAGGCCTAAACTCCTTCCCTTCAAACCGGGAACAAGCTGCTGCTTCCTGGGGGAGACTTTTTGAAATCTCCGTCCCAGCATCGATTTTTACAAACCAGGCGTCCCCGGGAGGGTGTGACTGAGGCTTTTCTGCAGAGACTGGGAGCTGGGCACTGACTCCACACTGGAGACCCTCCCCTAACCCCCCCCCCAAGACCCTGTGTCTCTTCCTCACCCCCAACCCCCTGCCTCTGTTTCACTGTCT
The DNA here is from genome assembly GCF_964194155.1 of Cetorhinus maximus. Taxonomy (NCBI): domain Eukaryota; kingdom Metazoa; phylum Chordata; class Chondrichthyes; order Lamniformes; family Cetorhinidae; genus Cetorhinus; species Cetorhinus maximus. The sequence goes on from NW_027596515.1 coordinate 132,175, forward strand.
TTTCCTGTTTCCCTCAATCACCCCCCCTCTCTCTCTGTTGTAACGTAGGGACACATCCTAGAGAGACTGAATTCAAATGACTGTTCCACCTCCCAAGTCATCGCCCTGCCTAAAACACCAGCATTATTCAGGAATTAGCACAAACTTTTACACACTCTCACAGTTAGGACTTGGTAAAGGGCTTCTGAGGGACAGGAAATCAGTCCAATCAGCACATTTTTAATAAATTAACTGGTTGTGGCACAGTATGAAACACTGCAGGGAATTTGTGCACAGCAAGATCCCACAAGGTGCAGCCAGCTCTGTTCAGCACTTTTTAAATGGGGCAATATTTACACAGAGAGAGGCAGCAAGTTGGAGAGGCGCTAAGACAGTGAAGACCCCCGAACCCTTCAGAACCTCAGAAAGACTGAGCGCTTTGCAGTGAAAGAATGAATGTTTAAAATGCTCTCATTGTTAGTGAGTCACTTGCTTCACTGTCCCTGGATTCATTTTCGCAATTCAGCCTTTTCTAAAAGATGTGACTGGGAGCTGGGCAGAGTCTACACATTGGAGACCCCCAGATCCTGTGTCTGTTCACACCCCCTCCTCTTGTTTTACTGTCTCAGCCCCTCTGTTTCAACCCTCTTTCCAGACATTATGGCAAACTTGTGGCATTCTAAACTATTATATTAAATTGTTGATAAATACTGAGAAACAGACACAGACACGGGCTTTGCAGCAGCAGAAAGAATGTCAATCATTCCATCCCGGGGGTTTTTACTTCCAGATTCAGTTTTAGAAAATTCAGAATTCAAATTCACAACAGCAAAGTGTGGGACTGAAGGCCCGGATCCTTCAATATTCCAGGGAATACACGTGGAATTTATGTCTCCATACCTGTGTCTCTGTCACATTTAAAATACTAATGTTACATGAGTCAACTCTGTCTTAAGTGTCCCAGTGCTGTGGGGACATAAAATGGCCACTGTGAACAAACCTAAAATGGCTGCCTGGTGTTTGTAGACTAGATTCTCAGAGGAAGAGATTCAGGGAGAGAGGGAAAGAGAGCTGGGTAAGTGAGTGAGATAGAGAGAGGAGATCAAGCGATAAAAAAGTGATGACTTGAGAGAGAGAGATGAAGAGAGGGGAGCGAGTTAGGATAAAGATATAGGGTGAGTTAGAGAAGCAGAGAAATGTATAGAGTGGCAGAGAGATGGGTTGGGAGAGGGAGAGAAGGAACGAGACAGGATGACAGAAAGAGAAAGTGTAGGGGGCAACTGGAAATGTTCAAAAATGTGTTAACATTATTGAGTGTAAAGAACAATATCCTGTGAGATATCCCTTCTCCACCTTAAAATTGGAGGGAGAGCCTTTAACCAACTTTAAGGTGGGGGGAGACCCCTTCCTCAACTTGTGATGAGGAAGTGCTGGAATCTAATCTAGGGGTTTGTGGGGTTTATATATAGAATAAGAGATACCCAGGAGTGAGTTACAGACTGGAATCTAATCGAGGGGTTTGTGGGGTTTATATATAGAATAAGAGATACCCAGGAGTGAGTTACAGACTGGAATCTAATCGAGGGGTTCGGGGTGGTTTACATATAGAATAACAGATACCCGGGAGTGAGTTACAGACTGGAATCTAATCGAGGGGTTCGGGGTGGTTTATATATAGAATAAAAGATCCCCGGGAGTGAGTTACAGACTGGAATCTAATCGAGGGGTTCGGGGTGGTTTATATATAGAATAAAAGATCCCCGGGAGTGAGTTACAGACTGGAATCTAATCGAGGGGTTCGGGGTGGTTTATATATAGAATAAAAGATACCCGGGAGTGAGTTACAGACTGGAATCTAATCGAGGGGTTCGGGGTGGTTTATATATAGAATAACAGATACCCGGGAGTGAGTTACAGACTGGAATCTAATCGAGGGGCTCGGGGTGGATTATATATAGAATAACAGATACCCGGGAGTGAGTTACAGACTGGAATCTAATCGAGGGTTTCGGGGTGGATTATATATAGAATAACAGATACCCGGGAGTGAGTTACAGACTGGAATCTAATCGAGGGGTTCGGGATGGATTATATATAGAATAACAGATACCCGGGAGAGAGTTACAGACTGGAATCTAATCGAGGGGTTTGGGGTGGTTTATATCTTGAATAACAGATACCCGGGAGTGAGTTACAGACTGGAATCTAATCGAGGGGTTCGGGATGGATTATATATAGAATAACAGATACCCGGGAGAGAGTTACAGACTGGAATCTAATCGAGGGGTTTGGGGTGGTTTATATCTTGAATAACAGATACCCGGGAGTGAGTTACAAACTGGAATCTAATCGAGGACTTCAGGGGGTTTATTTATAAAACAACAGATACCCGGGAGAGAGTTACAGACTGCAATCTAATCGAAGGGGTCGGGGTGTTTTATATATATAATAACAGATACCTGGGAGTGAGTTACAGGCTGGAATCTAAACGAGGGGTTCGGGGTGGTTTATATATATAATAACAGATACCCGGAGTGAGTTACAGGCTGGAATCTAAAAGAGGGGTTCGAGGTGGATTATATATAGAATAACAGATACCCGTGGTGGAGTTACAGACTCGGATTGAATTGATGGGTTTGGTGGGTATATATATATATATATAGGCTGATAGATACCCGGGAATGAGTAACAGATTCGAATCTAATGGAGGATTTTTGGGATGGTTTAAATAAAGAAAATCAGATACCTGAGAGTGAGTTATAGACTGGAATCTGATCAAGAGTTTCGGGGATTTATAAATAGAATCACAGATACCCGAGCGTGAGTTACAGACTGGAATCTAATCGAGAGTTTCGGGGATTTATAAATAGAATCACTGATGGGCGAGAGTGAGTTACAGACTAGAATCTAATCTAGGGGTTTGCTGGGTTTATATATAGAATATCTGATACCCGGGAGTGGGTAACCTCTACACTTTCCCCATCAAACACTCCCAGGGCAGGTAAAGTACTGGGTTAGATACAGAGTAAAGCTCCCTCTACACTGTCCCCATCAAACACTCCCAGGACAGGTAAAGCAAGGGGTTAGATACAGAGTAAAGCTCCCTCTACACTGTCCCCATCAAACACTCCCATGACAGGAACAGGACAGGGTTAGATACAGAGTAAAGCTCCCTCTACACTGTTCCCATCAAACACTCCCAGGACAGGAACTGGACAGGGTTAGATACAGAGTAAAGCAACCTCTACACTTTCCCCATCAAACACTCCCAGGGCAGTTAAAGCACTGGGTTAGATACAGCGTAAAGCTCCCACTACACTGGCTCCATCATACACTCCCAGGGCAGGTACAGCACGGGGTTAGATACAGAGTAAATCTCCCTCTAACATGTCCCCATCAGACACTCCGAGGACTGGTACAGCACAGGGTTAGATACAGAGTAAAGCTCCCTCTACACTGTCCCCATCAAGCACTCACAGGGCAGGTACAGGACAGGGTTAGATACAGAGTAAATCACCCTCATCACCGTCCCCATCAAACACTCCCAGGGCAGGTACAGCACGGGGTTAGATACAGAGTTAAGCTTCCTCTACGCTGTCCCCATCAAACACTACCTGGACAGGTACAGCACGGGGTTATATACAGAGGAAAACTCCCTCTAAACTGTCCCCATCAAACACTCCCAGGACAGGTACAGCATGGGGTTAGATACAGAGTAAAGCTACCTCTACACCGTCCCCATCAAACACTCCCAGGACAGGTACAGCACGGGGTTAGATACATCGTAAAGCATCCTCTACACTGACGCCATCAAACACTCCCAGGAAGGGTACAGCACGGAGTTAGATAAAGATTAAATCTCCCTCTACAACGCCCCCATCAAACACTCCCAGGACAGGTACAGCACAGGGTTGGATACAGAGTAAAACTCCCTCTCCACTGTCCCCAACAAACACTCCAAGGACAGAAACAGGACAGGGTTAGATACAGAGTAAACCTCCCTCTGCACTGTCCCCATCAAACACTCCCTGGACAGAAACAGGACAGGGTTAGATACAAAGTAAAGTTCCCTCTATACTGTCCCCATCAAACACTCCCAGGACAGGAACAGGACAGGGTTAGATACAGAGTAAAGCTCCCTCTCCACTTTCCCCATAAAACACTCCCAGGGCAGGTAAAGCACTGGGTTAGATATAGAGTAAAGATCCCTCTACACTGTCTTCATCAAACACTCCCAGGACTGGTACAGCACAGGGTTAGATACAGAGTAAAGCTCCCTCTATACTCTCCCCATCAAACACTCCCAGGACTGGTACAGCACGGGGTTAGATACAGAGTAAAGCTCCCACTACACTGTCCCCATCAACACTCCCAGGACAGGAACAGGACAGGGTTAGATACAGAGTTAAGCTACCTCTACACTTTCCCCATCAAACACTCCCAGGGCAGGTGAAGCACTGGGTTAGATAAAGAGTAAAGCTCCCTCTACACTGTATCGATCAAACACTCCCAGGAGTGGTACAGCAAAGGGTTAGATACAGAGTAAAGCTCCCTCTACACTGTCCACATCATACTCTCCCAGGACAGGTACAGCATGGGGTTAGATACAGAGTAAAGCTACCTCTACACCGTCCCCATCAAACACTCCCAGGGCAGGTACAGTACGGGGTTAGATACAGAGTAAAGCTTCCTCTACACTGTCCCCATCAAACACTCCCAGGACAGGTACAGCACGGGGTTATATACAGAGTAAATCTCCCTCTACACCGTCCCCATCAAACACTCCCAGGACAGGTGCAGCACAGGGTTAGATACAGAGTAAAGCTCCCTCTACACTGTCCCCATCAAACACTCCAAGTACAGGTACAGCACGGGGTTAGATACAGAGTAAAGCTCCCTCTGCACTGTCCCCATCGAACACTCCCTGGACAGGAAGAGGACAGGGTTGGATACAGAGTAAAGCTCCCTCTATACTGTCCCCATCAAACACTCTCAGGACAGGAACAGGACAGGATTAGATACAGAGTAAAGCTACCTCTACACTTTCCCCATCAAACACTCCCAGGGCAAGTAAAGCACTAGGTTAGATACAGAGTAAAGCTCCCTCTACACTGTCCCCATCAAACACTTCCAGGACAGGTACAGCACAGGGTTAGATACAGAGTAAAGCTCCCTCGATACTGTCCCCATCAAACACTCCCAGGACGGGTACAGCACGGGGTTAGATACAGAATAAAGCTCCCTCTATACTGTGCCCATCAAAATCTCCCTGGGCAGGTACAGCACGGGGTTAGATATAGAGTAAAGCTCCCTCGATACTGTCTCCATCAAACACTGCCAGGACAGGTACAGCACGGGGTTAGATACAGAGTAAAGCTCCCTCTATACTGTCCCCAACTAACACTCCCAGGACAGGTACAGCACAGGGTTAAATATAGAATAAAGCTCCCTCCATACTGTCCCCATCAAACATTCGCAGAGAGAAATAGAGACTGAGAAACGGATTGAGAAGGGATCTCCATCCTCCCTCACCAACTCTCTCTCATCCAAAACTGGAGAGAGTTGGTGTAAGAGGGAATGAGGAGACGGTGAGAGTGAGAGAGAGTTGGGGGGAGAGGGTGAGAGAGTGGGGATGAGAGTGACAGAGCTTTTGGGTGAGTGGTTTAGTTTGATAGAGAGAGAGTGTTGGGTGAGAGGTAGAGAGGGTGGGAGTGATAGGGAGAGAGAGTTGGGGAGTTTAGGAGAGAGAGTTGGGGTGAGAGGGAGATAGAGTTGGGGTGAGAGGGAGATAGTGTTGGGGTGAGAGGCAGAGAGGTTTGGAGTGAGAGGGAATGAGGGTTGGGATGAGAGGGAGACAGTGTTGGAGTGAGAGGGAGACAGTGTTGGGATGAGAGGCAGAGAGGTTTGGAGTGAGAGGGAATGAGGGTTGGGATGAGAGGGAGACAGTGTTGGGGTGAGAGGGAGACAGTGTTTGGGTGAGAGGGAGACAGTGTTGGGGTGAGAGGGAGACAGTGTTGGGGTGAGAGGGAGACAGTGTTGGGGTGAGAGGGAGACAGTGTTTGGGTGAGAGGGAGACAGTGTTGGGGTGAGAGGGAGACAGTGTTGGGGTGAGAGGGAGACAGAGTTGGGGTGAGAGGGAGACAGCGTTGGGGTGAGAGGGAGACAGCGTTGGGGTGAGAGGGAGACAGCGTTGGGGTGAGAGGGAGACAGCGTTGGGGTGAGAGGGAGACAGTGTTGGGGTGAGAGGGAGACAGTGTTGCGGTGAGAGGGAGACAGTGTTGGGGTGAGAGGGAGACAGTGTTGGGGTGAGAGGGAGACAGTGTTGGGGTGAGAGGGAGACAGTGTTGGGGTGAGAGTGAGAGAGTGTTGGGGTGAGAGGGAAAGAGAGTGGGGATGAGAGGGAGAGAGAGTGGGGATGAGATGGTGAGTTGGTTGGTGTGAGAGGGTGAATGGGTTGTGTTGAGAGGTAGAGAGGGTTGGAGTAAGAGGGAATGAGGGTTGGGGTGAGAGGGAGAATGGGTTGGGGACTGCGATTACTGGCAGTGTTTTGGGGGTCTGTGTGAGATCAGGGTTTGGAACTGGGGTAACACAACCAACAGGGGAAAGAAATATAGATTTATTATTAAGCCAAAAATAAAGACAGGCCCTTGTTGAGACCATGTCTGTCCTGGGATTAACCCTCAGTGGACAGGAGCTGCAAATGGTACTGTGTTGTTATTAACATTCAATGGACAGGATCAGCAAGGGGTCCTGTCTGGAAAGAGAGAGGGAGAGGGAAAGCTGGAGTGACAGAGACAGGGAAATGCCACCCCCTCCCCCAGAAACGTCGTGTGTTCCCTGTTGCAGTTCAGGAAAAGCTGCAGGCCGTTTCTGCACAGGGGGATCCCACAGGCAGCAATGTAATGCTATCCGGATGGGAACAGGGAGACACATTTCCTTCCCCAGCCTCATGCCTGCTGTAACCCTCCCTCTTCCCCCTCTCCCCCCCACCCCGGGCACCACGTGTGCTCTGAGTCCGGACACATCCCCAGAAAGGCCTAAACTCCTTCCCTTCAAACCGGGAACAAGCTGCTGCTTCCTGGGGGAGACTTTTTGAAATCTCCGTCCCAGCATCGATTTTTACAAACCAGGCGTCCCCGGGAGGGTGTGACTGAGGCTTTTCTGCAGAGACTGGGAGCTGGGCACTGACTCCACACTGGAGACCCTCCCCTAACCCCCCCCCCAAGACCCTGTGTCTCTTCCTCACCCCCAACCCCCTGCCTCTGTTTCACTGTCTTTTCCTGTTTCCCTCAATCACCCCCCCTCTCTCTCTGTTGTAACGTAGGGACACATCCTAGAGAGACTGAATTCAAATGACTGTTCCACCTCCCAAGTCATCGCCCTGCCTAAAACACCAGCATTATTCAGGAATTAGCACAAACTTTTACACACTCTCACAGTTAGGACTTGGTAAAGGGCTTCTGAGGGACAGGAAATCAGTCCAATCAGCACATTTTTAATAAATTAACTGGTTGTGGCACAGTATGAAACACTGCAGGGAATTTGTGCACAGCAAGATCCCACAAGGTGCAGCCAGCTCTGTTCAGCACTTTTTAAATGGGGCAATATTTACACAGAGAGAGGCAGCAAGTTGGAGAGGCGCTAAGACAGTGAAGACCCCCGAACCCTTCAGAACCTCAGAAAGACTGAGCGCTTTGCAGTGAAAGAATGAATGTTTAAAATGCTCTCATTGTTAGTGAGTCACTTGCTTCACTGTCCCTGGATTCATTTTCGCAATTCAGCCTTTTCTAAAAGATGTGACTGGGAGCTGGGCAGAGTCTACACATTGGAGACCCCCAGATCCTGTGTCTGTTCACACCCCCTCCTCTTGTTTTACTGTCTCAGCCCCTCTGTTTCAACCCTCTTTCCAGACATTATGGCAAACTTGTGGCATTCTAAACTATTATATTAAATTGTTGATAAATACTGAGAAACAGACACAGACACGGGCTTTGCAGCAGCAGAAAGAATGTCAATCATTCCATCCCGGGGGTTTTTACTTCCAGATTCAGTTTTAGAAAATTCAGAATTCAAATTCACAACAGCAAAGTGTGGGACTGAAGGCCCGGATCCTTCAATATTCCAGGGAATACACGTGGAATTTATGTCTCCATACCTGTGTCTCTGTCACATTTAAAATACTAATGTTACATGAGTCAACTCTGTCCTAAGTGTCCCAGTGCTGTGGGGACATAAAATGGCCACTGTGAACAAACCTAAAATGGCTGCCTGGTGTTTGTAGACTAGATTCTCAGAGGAAGAGATTCAGGGAGAGAGGGAAAGAGAGCTGGGTAAGTGAGTGAGATAGAGAGAGGAGATCAAGCGATAAAAAAGTGATGACTTGAGAGAGAGAGATGAAGAGAGGGGAGCGAGTCAGGGTAAAGATATAGGGTGAGTTAGAGAAGCAGAGAAATGTATAGAGTGGCAGAGAGATGGGTTGGGAGAGGGAGAGAAGGAACGAGACAGGATGACAGAAAGAGAAAGTGTAGGGGGCAACTGGAAATGTTCAAAAATGTGTTAACATTATTGAGTGTAAAGAACAATATCCTGTGAGATATCCCTTCTCCACCTTAAAATTGGAGGGAGAGCCTTTAACCAACTTTAAGGTGGGGGGAGACCCCTTCCTCAACTTGTGATGAGGAAGTGCTGGAATCTAATCTAGGGGTTTGTGGGGTTTATATATAGAATAAGAGATACCCAGGAGTGAGTTACAGACTGGAATCTAATCGAGGGGTTTGTGGGGTTTATATATAGAATAAGAGATACCCAGGAGTGAGTTACAGACTGGAATCTAATCGAGGGGTTCGGGGTGGTTTACATATAGAATAACAGATACCCGGGAGTGAGTTACAGACTGGAATCTAATCGAGGGGTTCGGGGTGGTTTATATATAGAATAAAAGCTCCCCGGGAGTGAGTTACAGACTGGAATCTAATCGAGGGGTTCGGGGTGGTTTATATATAGAATAAAAGATCCCCGGGAGTGAGTTACAGACTGGAATCTAATCGAGGGGTTCGGGGTGGTTTATATATAGAATAAAAGATACCCGGGAGTGAGTTACAGACTGGAATCTAATCGAGGGGTTCGGGGTGGTTTATATATAGAATAACAGATACCCGGGAGTGAGTTACAGACTGGAATCTAATCGAGGGGCTCGGGGTGGATTATATATAGAATAACAGATACCCGGGAGTGAGTTACAGACTGGAATCTAATCGAGGGTTTCGGGGTGGATTATATATAGAATAACAGATACCCGGGAGTGAGTTACAGACTGGAATCTAATCGAGGGGTTCGGGATGGATTATATATAGAATAACAGATACCCGGGAGAGAGTTACAGACTGGAATCTAATCGAGGGGTTTGGGGTGGTTTATATCTTGAATAACAGATACCCGGGAGTGAGTTACAGACTGGAATCTAATCGAGAGTTTCGGGGATTTATAAATAGAATCACTGATAGGCGAGAGTGAGTTACAGACTGGAATCTAATCTAGGGGTTTGCTGGGTTTATATATAGAATATCTGATACCCGGGAGTGGGTAACCTCTACACTTTCCCCATCAAACACTCCCAGGGCAGGTAAAGCACTGGGTTAGATACAGAGTAAAGCTCCCTCTACACTGTCCCCATCAAACACTCCCAGGACAGGTAAAGCAAGGGGTTAGATACAGAGTAAAGCTCCCTCTACACTGTCCCCATCAAACACTCCCATGACAGGAACAGGACGGGGTTAGATACAGAGTAAAGCTCCCTCTACACTGTTCCCATCAAACACTCCCAGGACAGGAACTGGACAGGGTTAGATACAGAGTAAAGCAACCTCTACACTTTCCCCATCAAACACTCCCAGGGCAGTTAAAGCACTGGGTTAGATACAGCGTAAAGCTCCCACTACACTGGCTCCATCATACACTCCCAGGGCAGGTACAGCACGGGGTTAGATACAGAGTAAATCTCCCTCTAACATGTCCCCATCAGACACTCCGAGGACTGGTACAGCACAGGGTTAGATACAGAGTAAAGCTCCCTCTACACTGTCCCCATCAAGCACTCACAGGGCAGGTACAGGACAGGGTTAGATACAGAGTAAATCACCCTCATCACCGTCCCCATCAAACACTCCCAGGGCAGGTACAGCACGGGGTTAGATACAGAGTTAAGCTTCCTCTACGCTGTCCCCATCAAACACTACCTGGACAGGTACAGCACGGGGTTATATACAGAGGAAAACTCCCTCTAAACTGTCCCCATCAAACACTCCCAGGACAGGTACAGCATGGGGTTAGATACAGAGTAAAGCTACCTCTACACCGTCCCCATCAAACACTCCCAGGACAGGTACAGCACGGGGTTAGATACATCGTAAAGCATCCTCTACACTGACGCCATCAAACACTCCCAGGAAGGGTACAGCACGGAGTTAGATAAAGATTAAATCTCCCTCTACAACGCCCCCATCAAACACTCCCAGGACAGGTACAGCACAGGGTTGGATACAGAGTAAAACTCCCTCTCCACTGTCCCCAACAAACACTCCAAGGACAGAAACAGGACAGGGTTAGATACAGAGTAAACCTCCCTCTGCACTGTCCCCATCAAACACTCCCTGGACAGAAACAGGACAGGGTTAGATACAAAGTAAAGTTCCCTCTATACTGTCCCCATCAAACACTCCCAGGACAGGAACAGGACAGGGTTAGATACAGAGTAAAGCTCCCTCTCCACTTTCCCCATAAAACACTCCCAGGGCAGGTAAAGCACTGGGTTAGATATAGAGTAAAGATCCCTCTACACTGTCTTCATCAAACACTCCCAGGACTGGTACAGCACAGGGTTAGATACAGAGTAAAGCTCCCTCTATACTCTCCCCATCAAACACTCCCAGGACTGGTACAGCACGGGGTTAGATACAGAGTAAAGCTCCCACTACACTGTCCCCATCAACACTCCCAGGACAGGAACAGGACAGGGTTAGATACAGAGTTAAGCTACCTCTACACTTTCCCCATCAAACACTCCCAGGGCAGGTGAAGCACTGGGTTAGATAAAGAGTAAAGCTCCCTCTACACTGTATCGATCAAACACTCCCAGGAGTGGTACAGCAAAGGGTTAGATACAGAGTAAAGCTCCCACAATACTGTCCCCATCATACACTCCCAGGACTGGTACAGCATGGGGTTAGATACAGAGTAAAGCTCCCTCTAACCTGTCCCCATCAAAAACTCCCAGGGCTGGTACAGGACAGGGTTATATACATAGTAAATCTCCCTCAATACTGTCCCCATCAAACACTCCCAGGACAGGTACAGCACGGGGTTAGATACAGAGTAAATCTCCCACGATACTGTCCCCATCAAACACTCCCAGGAAAGGTACAGCACAGGGTTAGATACAGATTAAAGGTCCCTCTACACCGTCCCCATCAAACACTCCCAGGGCAGGTACAGCACGTGGTTAGATACAGAATAAAGCTCCCTCTGCACTGTGCCCATCAAACACTCCCAGGACAGGTACAGCACGTGGTTAGATACAGAATAAAGCTCCCTCTGCACTGTCCTCATCAAACACTCCCAGGGCAAGTACAGCACGGGGTTAGATACAGAGTAAAGCTCCCTCTATACTGGCCCCATCAAACACTCCCAGGACAGGTACAGCACAGAGTTAGATACCGAGTAAAGCTTCCTCTACACTGTCCCCATCAATCACTCCCAGGACAGGTAAAGCACGGGGTAAGATACAGAGTAAAGCTCCCTCTATAATGTCCCCCTTAAACATTCCCTGGACAGGTACAGCACAGAGTTAGATACAGAGTAAAGCTTCCTCTACACTGTCCCCATCAATCACTCCGAGGACAGGTAAAGCACGGGGTAAGATACAGAGTAAAGCTCCCTCTATACTGTCCCCATCAATCACTCCCAGGACAGGTAAAGCACGGGGTAAGATACAGAGTAAAGCTCCCTCTATACTGTCCCCATCAAACACTCCCAGGACAGGAACAGGACAGGGTTAGATACAGAGTAAAGCTCCCTCTATACTGTCCACATCAAACACTCCCAGGACAGGAACAGCACAGAGTTAGATACACAGTAAAGCTTCCTCTACACTGTACCCATTAAACACTCCCAGGACAGGTAACGCACTGGGTTAGATTCAGAGTGAAACTTCCTCTACACTGTCCCAATCAAACACTCCCAGGACAAGTACAGCGATGGTATAGATACAGAGTAAAGTTACCTCAAGACTGTCCCCATCAAACACTCCCAGGACAGGTAAAGCACTGGGTTAGATATAGAGTAAAGCTCCCTCTACATTGTCTCCATCAAACACTCCCAGGACAAGTACAGCACGCGGGTAGATACAGAGTAAAGCTCCCTCTACACTGTCCCCATCAAACACTCCCAGGACAGGAACAGGACAGGGTTAGATACAGTGTGAAGCTCCCTCTATACTGTCCCCATCAAACACTCCCAGGACAGGAACAGGACAGGGTTAGATACAGAGTAAAGCTACCTCTACACTTTCCCCATCAAACACTCCGAGGGCTGGTAAAGCACTGGGTTAGATACAGAGTAAAGCTCCCTCTACACTGTCCCCATCAAACACTCCCAGGACATGTACAGCACGGGGTTTGATACAGAGTAAAGCTCCCTCGATACTGTCCCCATCAAACACTCCCAGGACAGGTACGGCACGGGGTTAGATACAGAGTAAAACTCCCTCTCCACTGTCCCCAACAAACACTCCAAGGACAGAAACAGGACAGGTTTAGATACAGAGTAAACCTCCCTCTGCACTGTCCCCATCAAACACTCCCTGGACAGAAACAGGACAGGGTTAGATACAAAGTAAAGTTCCCTCTATACTGTCCCCATCAAACACTCCCAGGACAGGAACAGGACAGGGTTAGATACAGAGTAAAGCTCCCTCTACACTTTCCCCATAAAACACTCCCAGGGCAGGTAAAGCACTGGGTTAGATATAGAGTAAAGATCCCTCTACACTGTCTTCATCAAACACTCCCAGGACTGGTACAGCACAGGGTTAGATACAGAGTAAAGCTCCCACTACACTGTCCCCATCAACACTCCCAGGACAGGAACAGGACAGGGTTAGATACAGAGTAAAGCTACCTCTACACTTTCCCCATCAAACACTCCCAGGGCAGGTGAAGCACTGGGTTAGATAAAGAGTAAAGCTCCCTCTACACTGTATCGATCAAACACTCCCAGGAGTGGTACAGCAAAGGGTTAGATACAGAGTAAAGCTCCCACAATACTGTCCCCATCAAACACTCCCAGGACAGGTACGGCACGGGGTTAGATACAGAGTAAAGCTCACTCTACACTGTCCCCATCAAACACTCCCAGGACAGGAACAGGACAGGGTTTGATACAGAGTAAAGCTCCCTCTAGACTGTACCCATCAAACACTCCCAGGGCAGCTACAGCACGGGGTTAGATACAGAATAAAGCTCCCTCTGCACTGTCCCCATCAAACAATCCGAGGGCAAGCACAGCACGGGGTTAGATGCAGAGTAAAGCTCCCTCTATACTGTCCCCATCAAACACTCCCAGGACAGGTACAGCACGGGGTTAGATACAGAGTAAAGCTCCCTCTACACTGTCCCCATCAAACGCTCCCAGGACAGGTACAGCACGGGATTAGAAACAGAATAAAGCTCCCTCTGTACTATCCCCATCAAACACTCCCAGGGAAAGTACAGCACGGGGTTAGATACAGAGTAAAGCTTCCACTACACTGTCCCCATCAAACACTCCCAGGACAGGTACAGCATGGGGTTAGATACAGAGTAAAGCTCCCTCTACACTGTCACCATCAAACACTTCCAGGACAGGAACAGGACAGGGTTAGATACAGAGTAAAACTCCCTCTACACTGTGCCCATCAAACACTCCCTGGGCAGGTACAGCATGGGGTTATATACAGAATTAAGCTCCCTCTGCACTGTCCCCATCAAACACTCCAAGGGCAAGCACAGCACAGAGTTAGATACAGAATAAAGCTTCCTCTACACTGTCCCCATCAAACACTCCCCTGACTGGTAAAACACTGGGTAAGATACAGAGTAAAGCTTCCTCTACACTGTCCCAATCAAACACTCCCAGGACAGGAACAGGACAGGGTTAGAAACAGAGTAAAGGTCCCCCTATGCTGTCCACATCAAACACTCCCAGGACAGGTACAGCACAGAGTTAGATACAGACTAAAGCTTCCTCTACGCTGTCCCCATCTAACACTGCCGGGGCAGCTAAAGCACTGGGTTAGATACAGTGTAAATCTCCCACTAACCTGTCCCCATCAATCACTCCCAGGACTGGTACAGCACAGGGTTAGATACAGAGTAATGCTCCATCTACACAGTCCAAATCAAACACTCCCAGGACAGGAACAGGACAGGGTTAGATACATAGTAAAACTCCCTCTACACTGTCTCCATGAAACACTCCCAGGAGTGGTACAGCACAGGGTTAGATACAGAGTAAAGCTCCCTCTTCACTGTCCCCATCAAACACTCCCAGGACAGGTACATCACGGGGTTAGATACAGAGTAAACCTCCCTCTATACTCACCCCATCAAACACTCCCAGGACTGGTACAGCACGGGGTTAGATACAGAGAAAAGCTCCCCCTACACTGTGGCCATGATACACTCCCAGGGCAGGTAAAGCACTAGGTTAGATACAGAGTAAATCTCCCTCTACACAGTCTCCATCAAACACTCCCAGGACTGGTACCACACAGGGTTAGATACAGAGTAAAGCTCCCTCTATATTCTCCACATGAAACACTCCCAGGACAGGTAATGCACTGGGTTAGATACAGAGTAAAGCTCCCTCAACACTGTCCCCATCAACCACTCCCAGGACAGGTACAGCACGGTGTTAGATACAGAGTAAATCTCCGTCTACACCGTCCCCATCAAACACTCCCAGGGCAGGAAAAGCACTGGGTTAGATAGAGAGTAAATCTCCCTCAATAATGTCCCCATCAAACACTCCCAGGACAGGTACAGCACGGGGTTAGATACAGAGTACAGCTCCCTCGATACTGTCCCCATCAAACACTCCCAGGGCAGGTACAGCACGGCGCTAGATACAGTGTAAAGCTCCCTCGATACTGTCCCCATCAAACACTCCCAGGACAGGTACAGCACGGGGTTAGATACAGAGTAAAGCTCCCTCTACACTGGGCCCCTCAGTTCCTCTCAGGATTTGACCATTTGATCAAGTCACCCCTGATGCTACTAAATTTCAGGGAATACAACCCGAGTTTGTGCAATCTCACTTTGCAATTTAACCCTTGGAATCTAGGTCTCATTCTGGCAAAGCTGCGATGCACTCGAACTGTCTAAACAGTCCCTGGAGTGTCGGATTAACCCGGGTCACTCACATACACCCAGGTCAGGTTCAAGACTCACCTGTCTCACTCGCTGAGACGCTCCTGTATCACTGGCCTTATTGTAGTCGGATGCCGCGTTGGGAGCAGGACAGGTAGACGGGATTAGGATGACTGCTCATGTGGAGGGTAAACATGAGGAATCTATCAGAGAATCAGAACAGACCAGGGAGAATCAAACAAGGAAATTCATGTTCAATTTGTTAAGCCCTGCTTTGTGGAATGTTTTTGTTTTTGATGAGAATGTTGCCAGCAACCATTCCCAGAGATGATGCAGCAGGGGCTAGATACAGAGTAAAGCTCCCTCGATACTGTACCCATCAAACACTCCAAGGACAGGTACAGCACGGGGATATATACAGAGTAAAGCTCCCTCGATACTGTCTCCATCAAACACTCCCAGGACAGGTACAGTACGGGGTTAGATACAGAGTAAAGCTCCCTCTATACTGTCCCTAACTAACACTCCCAGGACAGGTACAGCACAGGGTTAAATATAGAATAGAACTCCCTCCATACTGTCCCCATCAAACACTCGCAGAGAGAAATAGAGACTGAGAAACGGATTGAGAAGGGATCTCCGTCCTGCCTCACCAACTCTCTCTCATCCAAAACTGGAGAGAGCATGGGAATGAGAGAGCACGGGGGTGGGGATGGTGGGTGGGATGGTGCAGAGATAGTTTGGGGGGTGGGAGAGAAAGCGTGGGGTTGGCAGAGAGGGTGTGGGCCAAGATGATGATCAGAGAGAGAGTGCATGTGAGAGACAGAGATTGTGTGTGTGAGAGAGAGATGGTGTGTGTGCGTGGGAGATTGTGTGTGCAAGAGATAGAGTGTGAGAGTGAGCGTGTGAGAGGGATTGTGAAAGTGGGATTGCACGTGAAAGGGAGAGAGTGAGAGAGAGTTGGGGTGAGAGGGTGAGAGAGTGCGGATGAGAGTGAGAGAGCTTTTGGGTGAGAGGTTTGGGGTGATAGGGAGGGAGAGTCGGGTGAGAGAGTGGGGAAGGGAGGGAGAGAGGTTTGGGGTGAGAGGGAGAGAGGGTTGGGGTGAGAGAGAGAGAGTGAGTTGGGGTATGAGGGTGGGAGGTTTGGGGTGAGAGGAAGAGACTGTTGGGGTGAGAGGGAAAGAGAGTTGTGGTGAGAGGGACAGCGGGTTCTGGTGAGATGGAGAGAGGGTTGCATTGAGAGGCAGAGAAGTTTGGGGTGAGTGGGAGAGAGTTTTGGTGAGAGTTAGAGAGGGTTGTGCAGAGAGGGAGAGAAGGATGGGGTGAGAGGGAGAGAGGGTTGGGTGAGAGGGAGAGAGGGTTGGTGTAAGAGGGAATGAGGAGATGGTGAGAGTGAAAGAGAGTTGGGGGGAGAGGGTGAGAGAGTGGGGATGATATTGAGAGAATTTTGGGTGAGTGGTTTGGGGTGATAGGGAGAGAGTGTTGGGATGATTGGGAGAGAGAGTTGGGGAGATTGGGAGAGAGAGTTGGGGAGATTGGGAGAGAGAGTTGGGGAGATTGGGAGAGAGAGTTGGGGTGAGAGGGAGATAGAGTTGGGGTGAGAGGGAGATAGTGTTGGGGTAAGAGGGAGAGTGGGGATGAGATGGTAAGTTGGTTGGTGTGAGAGGGAGAATGGGTTGTGTTGAGAGGCAGAGAGGGTTGGAGTGAGAGGGAATGAGGGTTGGGGTGAGAGGGAATGAGGGTTGGGGTGAGAGGGAGACAGTGTTGGGGTGAGAGGGAGACAGTGTTGGGGTGAGAGGGAGACAGTGTTGGGGTGAGAGGGAGATAGTGTTGGGGTGAGAGGGAGACAGTGTTGGGGTGAGAGGGAGACAGTGTTGGGGTGAGAGGGAGACAGTGTTGGGGTGAGAGGGAGAGAGTGTTGGGGTGAGAGGGAGAGAGTGTTGGGGTGAGAGGAAGAGAGGGTTGGGGTGAGAGGGAGAGAGGGTTGGGGTGAGAGGGAGAGAGGGTTGGGGTGAGAGGGAGAGAGGGTTGGGGTGAGAGGGAGAGAGAGTTTGGATGAGTGGGAGAGAGAGTTTGGGATCAGGGGATTTATATAGAGAATAGTAGTTACCCGGGATTGAGTTACAGGCTGGAATCTAATTGAGGGGTGCAGGGGGTTTATATATAGAATAATCGATACCCGGGATTGAGTAACAGACTGGAATCAAGAACAGTTGAAAATATCATTTTTCTTGTGGTGTGCTGAAGTGCAGGTTACAGAGGCTGATTCATGGAATGGGTAGTGTGAGTTTTTAACCAGCTTGATCCCAAATATCAAATTTAATTTCTCATTGGAACTATTTGATGTTTTGAGATTCAAAAGCCTCATTATCTTTGAATTCGAGTTCAAATTAAAAAAGTGTTCAAATTCATTATTCACAATCTAATGCAGCGAACAAAATCCTGGACCTTTATTCATCAATCCCATTTCCTATCTCTGTTGAAACTCCCTTCCACTGACAGATTCTGAGATCCATACTCAATCACAAAAACCACCACAGAAAAGTGACTGCTTATTTTAAACAGTGAATCTGAACTATTTGAAGTTCTGACTCAGACACAGAATCACAGAAATTTTGACTCTGTGGGATGAAAATTAACAGAATAACTTTGCAACATACAGGTAAATTGTAGTGACAGAAGGATACTTGTCTGTTCAAAAAGGATTCGATAAGTTGCCTCACAAAGCTTGTTACTCAGGACAAGAGCTCATACATTAACCTAATCTCCCCCCTCAGTACCTCTCAGGATTTGACAAATTGATCAAGTCACCCCTGATGCTACTTAATTTCAGGGAATACAACCCGAGAGGGAGAGTGGGTTGGGGACTGCGATTACTGCCAGTGTTTTGGGGGTTTGTGTGAGATCGGGGTTTGGAACTGGAGTAACACAACCAACAGGGGAAAGAAATATAGATTTAATATTAAGCCAAAAATAAAGACAGGCCCTTGTTGAAACCATGTCTGTCCTGGGATTAACCCTCAGTGGACAGGAGCAGCAAGGGGTCCTGTCCTGTTATTAACATTCAATGGACAGGATCAGCAAGGGGTCCTATCCAGGCATTAACATTCAAAGGACAGGATCAACAAGGGGTCCTATCCAGGGATTAACATTCAATGGACAGGATCAGCAAGGGGTCCTGTCCGGAGATTAACATTCAATGGACAGGGCTCCTAGGGGATAGGGTGAGCGACATTCCAAACATGTGCGAGAATCAGGGGGTGGAGTCTGTATCCAGCTCACTCAGGATAAATATGGATCAGGATATTCCCAAACCAGTCCCAAACCAGCAAACTCCCTGTGCACTCTCTCTCTGGAGAGAGTGAACAGCCTGCCCACTCTGGTTCAGTGTGTGTGTGTGTGTGTGTTTCTGTGTGTCTCAACCTGCTTTTGAACTGTGATTTGTTTGTGTTGGGAAGTTGCTGAGAGACTGACTTGAGAGTGGTAACTCTGGGATCTTGTTGTGCTATGTTGTGTTTTTTTAAAAATGTCCTAGTTTTTGTCCTTTTAACCAATTTTATCTGTTTTTCTCCTGAGAAATTTGTATTCTGAAAACTGGAAGGTGAGGATCCAAAGAGGGAAAGTCTGGGATAAGGACAAGGAGCTTCTTCCAGAGGGGGATAGTCTGAGGCCTGGTCCACAGGCTTCACCCACGTGAGTTGTGTCTGTTTATTAACCCAATCGAGGTTTAATTTTCATCTCTGAGAGACAGAGAGAGAGCGAAAGAGAGAGAGTGTGAGGAGAACAGAGATGTGAGTGAGATACAGAGAGAAACACAGGGGATGGGAAAGGTCTCTCAATCTGTTTTAGCATCTGGTTTATAACTGCGATATTTTGGTATTTGGATGTTGCTAAGGGATTGCGTAACTGTGAAGGGGAGGGGGTGGGTGTGGGGGTGGAATCCTGGGCTCCTGCTGTGCTATTTTGTTTAGAAATGATCTTGCTTTGTGTGTTTAGTTAATTCTTTTCCCTCTCTCTGAGACAGAGTGAGAGAGAGAGAGGGGGACAGAGATGTGAGTGAGATAGGAAGAGAGATACAGAGAGAAACACAGGGGATGGGAAATGTCTCTGAATTTGTTTTAGCCTCTGGTTTATAACTGGGATATTTTTGTATTTGGATGTTGCTAAGAGGTTGTGTAACTGTGAAGGGGTCGGTATGGGGGGGAATGGAATACTGGGATCTTGCTGTGCTATTTTGTTTAGAAATGTTCTTGCTTTGTGTTTTAGTCAATTCTTTTCCCTCTCTCTTTTCCCCAGGAATTTGGAGTTTGAAGACTGCAATGTGACTATGAATCCATGGGCAGGAGCTTTTCCCCAGTTTGGATGGATGGACTCAGGCCTGTTCCACACCCCCCACCCACCCACGTGAGTTGTGTCCCTTTATGACCCCGAGGTTTAATTTTAATCTCGGAGGGTCCCTGGTTTTTGGTTCATCGATGAAGCGGTTTCTGTTAGAGGATGGGGTGCTGGATTTTGAAACCCTGGGGTTAAAATATCCCGGCCTTGCGATTAGTCACAAACACATTAACCCTTTTGTGTGTGGCAAAGAGGAGATTAAAAATCTGAAACCTGAGGCTGTTTAAAAGCTTGTTATAATTCCAAAATAAGTCAGGGAGTTTAGCACCTTCGGGAGACTGATGGGTGGACAGTGGGAACTATAAATGGAACTATAAATGTAAAACATGGCCAGTGTGGTGTGGTGAGGGTGGGGAGAGAGCAGCCCCCAGTCTCTGCCACTCCAGCTTGTTCCCTCTCAATGTGATTTGTCGTTACTTTAATTGGGGTTGGGGGAGGGTGTTGGGGGGGGAGAGAGAGAGGGGGTGAGGCCCATTCCCCACTCACTGTCCCGCAATCCTCAGCCAATACATTTCTATCTGGTCATGAGCAGGTGGGTAGTGGGATCTTGCTGTGTACACATGGTCTCCACCCCCGCCCTGTTCTTTGCCCCCCACAAGAGTGACCACACTTTCAAAATAAAAGATTGAGGGAAAGGAGGAGGGTGCAGAGGGAGGGATGATGGAGGCAGAGATAGAGGAGGGTGCGGAGGGAGGGGGATAGACTGAGGCCTGGTCCACAGGCTTCACCCACGTGAGTTCTGTCTGTTTATTACCCCAATCGAGGTTTAATTTCCATCTCTGAGACACAGAGAGTGAGAGAGTGAATGAGTGAGGGGGACAGAGATGTGAGTGAGATAGGAAGAGAGATACAGAGAGAAACACAGGGGATGGGAAAGGTCTCTCAATCTGTTTTCGCCTCTGGTTTATAACTGGGAGATTTTTGTATTTGGATGTTGCTAAGAGGTTGTGTAACTGTGAAAGAGGGGGTGGGGGTGGGTGTGGAATCCTGGGCTCTTGCTGTGCTATTTTGTTTAGAAATGTTCTTGCTTTGTGTTTTAGTCAAGTCTTTTCCCTCTCTCTTTTCCCCAGGAATTTGGTGTTTGAAGACTGCAATATGACTATGAATCCATGAGCAGGAGCTTTTCCCCAGCTTGGATGGATGGTCTCAGGCCTTTTCCACACCCCCCACCCACCCACGTGAGTTGTGTCTCTTTATAACCCCGAGGTTTAATTTTAATCTCGGAGGGACCCTGCTTTTTGGTTCATCGATGAAGTGGTTTCTGTTAGATGATGGGGTGCTGGATTTTGAAACCCTGGGGTTATAATATCCCGGCCTTGCGATTATTCACAAACACATTAACCCTTTGGTGTGTGACAAAGAGGAGATTAAAAATCTGAAATCTGAGGCTGTTTAAAAGCTGGTTATAATTGCAAAATAAGACAGGTGGGGAGACAGTGCGATGAAGTGGAATCTGTTCAATTAGATTCACAGGGGCCATTACTGTTCAGTTTCCTGATATTCTGACTTTAGTTTTACCTGTGTGATTTTCTGTGTCTTTCTCCCTCCAGCTTTTCTCTCTCTCTCCCTCTCTCTCTCTCCAGATCTCTTTGTGCCCATTTTAAACTTTAATCAACAAAAAATGACCAGAAACAGCAATGTGATTTGTCATTATTTTAAATGGGGAGACAGGAACATTTCATCTCTCATTTCAATGCAGAGCACATGAGACAGGGGGAAGGAAAATAGGAAGATGGACAGAGAGAGAACGAGCGAGAAAGAGGGATGGAGAAAGAGAGGACAGGGACAAGGGCCTAGATAGGAGCATCCATCTTTACCCTGAATGTGAGAGACGGGAGCAGAGAGAGAAAAGGGAGGGAGTGATTGAAACAGGGAGAGAGAGGGATGCCAAGGCGAGTGGAGGTGTAAAAACAGGAGGGGGTGTGGGAAAAGAGAGACAGGGTCTAATGGTCTCCAGTGTGTAGTCACAAGCCACCTCCACTCACATCCTCTGAGATAGAATGAGATTTTAAAATAAATCCTGGGATGGTAATTTTAAAAAGTGTCCCAAAGGAATGAGCAGCCCCTTCCCAAACTGAAAGAGGGAGTTTAGCACCTTCTGGAGTCTGATGGGGGAGGGGGACAGGGGGAACCATTTTAATTCAATTTATGCAGTTAAATGTCCTTTTTTTGTCCTTTCAACAAAATTTATCTCTTTTTCTCCTGAGAAATTTGTATTCTGAAAACTGGAAGGTGAGGATCCATAGAGGGAAAGTCTGGGTCAAGGACAAGGAGCTTCTTCCAGAGGGGGATAGTCTGAGGCCTGGTCCACAGGCTTCACCTACATGAATTGTGTCTGTTTATTACCCCAATCGAGGTTTAATTTTCATCTCTGAGAGACAGACAGAGAGAGAGAGGGGGACAGAGATATGAGTGAGATAGGAAGAGAGATACAGAGAGAAACACAGGGGATGGGAAATGTCTCTGAATTTGTTTTAGCCTCTGGTTTATGACTGGGATATTTTTGTATTTGGATGTTGCTAAGAGGTTGTGTAACTGTGAAGGGGTCGGCAAGGGGGGGATGGAATCCTGGGCTCTTGCTGTGCTATTTTGTTTGGAAATGTTCTTGCTTTGTGTTTTAGTCAATTCTTTTCTCTCTCTCTTTTCCCCAGGAATTTGGAGTTTGAAGACTGCAATGTGACTATGAATCCATGGGCAGGAGCTTTTCCCCAGCTTGGATGGATGGACTCAGGCCTGTTCCACACCCCCCACCCACCCACGTGAGTTGTGTCTCTTTATGACCCCGAGGTTTTAATTTTAATCTCGGAGGGACCCTGGTTTTTGGTGCATCGATGAAGCGGTTTCTGTTAGATGATGGGGTGCTGGATTTTGAAACCCTGGTGTTAAAATGTCCCGGCCTCGCGATTAGTCACAAACACATTAACCCTTTGGTGTGTGGCAAAGAGGAGATTAAAAATCTGAAACCTGAGGCTGTTTAAAAGCTTGTTATAATTCCAAAATAAGACCGGGAGTTTAGCACCTTCTGGAGACTGATGGGTGGACAGGGGGAACTATAAATGGAACTATAAATGTAAAACATGGACAGTGTGGTGTGGTGCGGGTGGGGAGAGAGCAGCCCCCGGTCTCTACCTTCCAGCTTGTTCCCTCTCAATGTGATTTGTCGTTACTTTAATTGGGGTTGGGGGAGGGTGTTGGGAGGGGAGAGAGAGACGGGGTGAGGCCCATTCCCCACTCACTGTCCCGCAATCCTCAGCCAATACATTTTTCACTGGTCATGAGCAGGTGGGTAGTGGGATCTTGCTGTGTACACATGGTCTCCACCCCCCGCCCTGTTCTTTGCCCCCCACAAGAGTGACCACACTTTCAAAATAAAAGATTGAGGGAAAGGAGGAGGGTGCGGAGGGAGGGATGATGGAGACAGAGATAGAGGAGGGTGTGGAGGGAGGGGGATAGACTGAGGCCTGGTCCACAGGCTTCACCCACGTGAGTTGTGTCTGTTTATTACCCCAATCGAGGTTTAATTTCCATCTCTGAGACACAGAGTGAGAGAGTGAATGAGTGAGGGGGGCAGAGATGTGAGTGAGATAAGAAGAGAGATACAGAGAGAAACACAGGGGATGGGAAAGGTCCTCAATCTGTTTTCGCCTCTGGTTTATAACTGGGATATTTTGGTATTTGGATGTTGCTAAGAGGTTGTGTAACTTTGAAGGGGAGGGGGTGGGTGTGGGGGTGGAATCCTGGGCTCTTGCTGTGCTATTTTGTTTAGAAATGATCTTGCTTTGTGTTTTAGTCCATTCTTTTCCCTCTCTCTTTTCCCCAGGAATTTGGAGTTTGAAGACTGCAATGTGACTATGAATCCATGGGCAGGAGCTTTTCCCCAGCTTGGATGGATGGACTCAGGCCTGTTCCACACCCCCCACCCACCCACGTGAGTTGTGTCTCTTTATGACTCCTAGGTTTAATTTTAATCTCTGAGGGACCCTGGTTTTTGGTTCATCGATGAAGCGGTTTCTGTTAGATAATGGGGTGCTAGATTTTGAAACCCTGGGGTTAAAATATCCCGGCCTTGCGATTATTCACAAACACATTAACCCTTTGCTGTGTGGCAAAGAGGAGATTAATAATCTGAAACCTGAGGCTGTTTAAAAGCTTGTGAGAATTCCAAAATAAGACAGGGAGTTTAGCACCTTCTGGAGACTGATGGGTGGACAGGGGGAACTATAAATGTAAAACATGGCCAGTGTGGTGTGGTGAGGGTGGGGAGAGAGCAGCCCCCAGTCTCTGCCTCTCCAGCTTGTTCCCTCTCAATGTGATTTGTCGTTACTTTAATTGGGGGTGGGGGAGGGTGTTGGGGTGGAGAGAGAGAGGGGGTGAGGCACATTCCCCACTCACTGTTCCGCAATCCTCAGCCAATACATTTTTAACTGGTCATGAGCAGGTGGGGAGTGGGATCTTGCTGTGTCACATGGTCTCCACCCCCCCCCCGCCCCGTTCTTTGCCCCCCACAAGAGTGACCACACTTTCAAAATAAAAGATTGAGGACCCCAATCGAGGTTTAGTTTCCATTTCTGAGACACAGAGTGAGAGAGTGAATGAGTGAGGGGGACAGAGATGTGAGTGAGATAGGAAGAGAGATACAGAGAGAAACACAGGGGATGGGAAAGGTCTCTTAATCTGTTTTAGCCTCTGGTTTATAACTGGGATATTTTTGTATTTGGATGTTGCTAAGAGATTGTGTAACGGTGAAAGAGGGGGTGGGGGTGGGGGTGGAATCCTGGGCTCTTGCTGTGCTATTTTGTTTAGAAATGATCTTACTTTGTGTTTTAGTCAATTCTTTTCTCTCTCTCTTTTCCCCAGGAATTTGGAGTTTGAAGACTGCAATGTGACTATGAATCCATGGGCAGGAGCTTTTCCCCAGCTTGGATGGATGGACTCAGGCCTGTTCCACATCCCCCCACCCACCCACGTGAGTTCTGTATCTTTACGACCCCGAGGTTTAATTTTAATCTCGGAGGGACCCTGGTTTTTGGTTCATCGATGAAGCGGTTTCTGTCAGATGATGGGGTGCTGGATTTTGAAACCCTGGGGTTAAAATATCCTGGCCTTGCGATTAGTCACAAACACATTAACCCTTTGGAGTGTGACAAAGAGGAGATTAAAAATCTGAAACCTGAGGCTGTTTAGAAGCTTGTTATAATTCCAAAATAAGACAGGGAGTTTAGCACCTTCTGGAGACTGATGGGTGGACAGGGGGAACCATTTTAATCCAGTTCACGCAGCTTCTGTGTGTGAATTTCTCTCTCTCTCTCTCCATCCTCCTGATCTTGCTGTGCCCACAGGGGCCTGTGGCCTTTCCCCACATGAGAGAGAGAGAAAGGAGAGGTCAGGGGAAAGAGGGGGAGAGATAACAAAACAGAGAGGAGTTGGTGTGGGTAGGTGAGAAGACACAGGGTCCGGGGGGAGAGAGAGAGGGCTCCTCGTGTGCAGTCACTGCCCAGCTCCCAGTCAGGGCCTTCCAGAAAGTGGGATTTGACCCCAACTGAAATCCCGAGGCAGTGATTTGAAAATGTCTCCTGAGAGAATCCAGCAGCTCCCCAGTTTGAGTTTCAGCCCTTTCAGGGGGTTGTGGTGGGGAGGGAGGGAGGTAACTGAGGGGATGGCCCCTAGATTGGGGAATTCCCACGGGGAAGGCGGGGAGAGAGAGTCTTTCACAGCAGGTATGGAGATAGGGAAAGTCATGGGATCTTGCTGTGTAAAAAAATAAAACACAGAGGCCGCCAGCCTTTCCTGAACTGCATCAGTGACCACACTTGATAGAAATGGGTTCATGGAGTGTGAAGCAGTCAGAGAGAGGGAGAGGGAGAGGGAGAGGGAGAGGGAGGGGGCCTGAAATGAGAACCCGGAGCCTGTGCGAAGGCTTCTTCTCACCCCCAGAGTCATGTCGGTGTGTGTTAGACAGGCCGGGCCACGGGCTTTCCTGGGTTAAATGGAAGGGGCAGCAGCCATTTCAATTGAGTTTAATGTAGATCTGAGGGTGCGGGCTGGTGGTGAGGGTGGGGAGAGAGCAGCCTCCAGTCTCTGTCTCTCCCTCTTGTTCCGTCTCTCCCTCTCTCCCTCCAGCCAATTCTGTCCATAATTCATCTTTCAGTAAAATGTATAAAAACACCAATGTGATTTGTCGTTACTTTAATTGGGGGTGGGGGAGGGTGTTTGGGGGGGTGGGGGGGTGAGAGAGGGGGTGAGGCCCATTCCCCACTCACTGTCCCGCAATCCTCAGCCAATACATTTTTAACTGGTCATGAGCAGGTGGGGAGTGGGATCTTGCTGTGTACACATGGTCTCCACCCCCCCCCCCGCCCTGTTCCTTGCCCCCCCCAACAGTGACCACACTTTCAAAATAAAAGATTGAGGGAAAGGAGGAGGGTGCGGAGGGAGGGATGATGGAGGCAGAGAGAGAGGAGGGTGCGGAGGGAGGGGGATAGACTGAGGCCTGGTCCACAGGCTTCACCCACGTGAGTTTTGCCTGTTTCTTACCCCAATCGAGGTTTAATTTCCATCTCTGAGACACAGAGTGAGAGAGTGAATGAGTGAGTGGACAGAGATGTGAGTGAGATAGGAAGAGAGATACAGAGAGAAACACAGGGGATGGGAAAGGTCCTCAATCTGTTTGAGCCTCTGGTTTATAACTGGGATATTTTTGTATTTGGATGTTGCTAAGAGGTTGTGTAACTGTGAAAGAGGGGGTGGGGGTGGGGGTGGAATCCTGGGCTCTTGCTGTGCTATTTTGTTTAGAAATGTTCTTGCTTTGTGTTTTAGTCAATTCTTTTCCCTCTCTCTTTTCCCCAGGAATTTGGAGTTTGAAGACTGCAATGTGACTATGAATCCATGGGCAGGAGCTTTTCCCCAGCTTGGATGGATGGACTCAGGCCTGTTCCACACCCCCCACCCACCCACGTGAGTTGTGTCTCTTTACGACCCCGAGGTTTAATTTTAATCTCGGAGGGACCCTGGTTTTTGGTGCATCGATGAAGCGGTTTCTGTTAGATGATGGGGTGCTGGATTTTGAAACCCTGGGGTTAAAATATCCCGGCCTTGCGATTAGTCACAAACACATTAACCCTTTGGTGTGTGACAAAGAGGAGATTAAAAATCTGAAACCTGAGGCTGTTTAGAAGCTTGTTATAATTCCAAAATAAGACAGGGAGTTTAGCACCTTCTGGAGACTGATGGGTGGACAGGGGGAACCATTTTAATTCAGTTTACGCAGCTTCTGTGTGTGGATTTCTCTCTCTCTCTCTCCATCCTCCTGATCTTGCTGTGCCCACAGGGGCCTGTGGCCTTTCCCCACATGAGAGAGAGAGAAAGGAGAGGTCAGGGGAAAGAGGGGGAGAGATAACAAAACAGAGAGGAGTTGGTGTGGGTAGGTGAGAAGACACAGGGTCCGGGGGGAGAGAGAGAGGGCTCCTCGTGTGCAGTCACTGCCCAGCTCCCAGTCAGGGCCTTCCAGAAAGTGGGATTTGACCCCAACTGAAATCCCGAGGCAGTGATTTGAAAATGTCTCCTGAGAGAATCCAGCTGCTCCCCCGTTTGAGTTTCAGCCCTTTCAGGGGGTTGTGGTGCTGGGGAGGGAGGGAGGTAACTGAGGGGATGGCCCCTAGATTGGGGAATTCCCACGGGGAAGGCGGGGAGAGAGAGTCTTTCACAGCAGGTATGGAGATAGGGAAAGTCATGGGATCTTGCTGTGTAAAAAAATAAAACACAGAGGCCGCCAGCCTTTCCTGAACTGCATCAGTGACCACACTTGATAGAAATGGGTTCATGGAGTGTGAAGCAGTCAGAGAGAGAGAAGAGGGAGAGGGAGAGAGAGAGAGAGAGGGAGGGGGAGAGGGCCTGAAATGAGAACCCGGAGCCTGTGCGAAGGCTTCTTCTCACCCCCAGAGTCATGTCGGTGTGTGTTAGACAGGCCGGGCCACGGGCTTTCCTGGGTTAAATGGAAGGGGCAGCAGCCATTTCAATTGAGTTTAATGTAAATCTAAGGGTGCGGGCTGGTGGTGAGGGGGGGGAGAGAGCAGCCTCCAGTCTCTGTCTCTCCAGCTTGTTCCCTCTCTCCCTCTCTCTCTCCAGCCAATTCTGTCCATAATTCATCTTTCAATAAAATGTATAAGAAAACCAATGTGATTTGTCGTTACTTTAATTGGGGGTGGGGGAGGGTGTTTGGGGGGGTGGGGGGGTGAGAGAGGTGGTGAGGCCCATTCCCCACTCACTGTCCCGCAATCCTCAGCCAATACATTTTTAACTGGACATGAGCAGGTGGGGAGTGGGATCTTGCTGTGTACACATGGTCTCCACCCCCCCCCACCCCGCCCTGTTCCTTGCCCCCCACAACAGTGACCACACTTTCAAAATAAAAGATTGAGGAAAAGGAGGAGGGAAAGGAGGGAGGGGTGATGGGGGCAGAGAGAGAGGAGGGTGCGGAGGGAGGGGGATAGACTGAGGCCTGGTCCACAGGCTTCACCCATGTGAGTTGTGTCTGTTTATTACCCCAATCGAGGTTTAATTTCCATCTCTGAGACACAGAGTGAGAGAGTGAATGAGTGAGGGGGACACAGATGTGAGTGAGATAGGAAGAGAGATACAGAGAGAAACACAGGGGATGGGAAAGGTCTCTCAATCTGTTTTAGCCTCTGATTTATAACTTGGATATTTTTGTATTTGGATGTTGCTAAGAGGTTGTGTAACTGTGAAAGAGGGGGTGGGGGTGGGGGTGGGGGTGGAATCCTGGGCTCTTGCTGTGCTATTTTGTTTAGAAATGTTCTTGCTTTGTGTTTTAGTCAATTCTTTTCCCTCTCTCTTTTCCCCAGGAATTTGGAGTTTGAAGACTGCAATGTGACTATGAATCCATGGGCAGGAGCTTTTCCCCAGCTTGGATGGATGGACTCAGGCCTGTTCCACAGCCCCCCACCCACCCACGTGAGTTGTGTCTCTTTATGACCCCGAGGTTTAATTTTAATCTCGGAGGATCCCTGGTTTTTGGTGCATCGATGAAGCGGTTTCTGTTAGATGATGGGGTGCTAGATTTTGAAACCCTGGGGTTAAAATATCCCGGCCTTGCGATTAGTCACAAACACATTAACCCTTTGGTGTGTGACAAAGAGGAGATTAAAAATCTGAAACCTGAGGCTGTTTAGAAGCTTGTTATGATTCCAAAATAAGACAGGGAGTTTAGCACCTTCTGGAGACTGATGGGTGGACAGGGGGAACCATTTTAATTCAGTTTACGCAGCTTCTGGGTGTGGATTTCTCTCTCTCTCTCTCTCCATCCTCCTGATCTTGCTGTGCCCACAGGCGCCTGTGGCCTTTCCCCACATGAGAGAGAGAGAAAGGAGAGGTCAGGGGAAAGAGGGGGACAGATAACAAAACAGAGCGGAGTTGCTGTGGGTCGGTGAGAAGACACTGGGTCCGGGGGGAGAGAGAGAGGTCTCCTCGTGTGCAGTCACTGCCCAGCTCCCAGTCAGGGCCTTCCAGAAAGTGGGATTTGACCTCAACTGAAATCCCGAGGCAGTGATTTGAAAATGTCTCCTGAGAGAATCCAGCTGCTCCCCAGTTTGAGTTTGAGCCCTTTCAGGGGGGTTGTGGTGCTGGGGAGGGAGGGAACTGAGGGGATGGCCCTCAGACTGGGGAATTCCCACGGGGAAGGCGGGGAGAGAGAGGCTTTCACAGCAGGTGTGGAGATAGGGAAAGTCATGGGATCCTGCTGTGTAAAAAAATAAAACACAGAGGCCGCCAGCCTTTCCTGAACTGCATCAGTGACCACACTTGATAGAAATGGGTTCATGGAGGGTGAAGCAGTCGGACACAGAGAGAGAGGGAGAGGGAGAGGGAGAGGGAGAGGGAGAGAGAGAGGGAGGGGGAGAGGGCCTGAAATGAGAACCCGGAGCCTGTGCGAAGGCTTCTTCTCACCCCCAGAGTCATGTCGGTGTGTGTTAGACAGGCCGGGCCACGGGCTTTCCTGGGTTAAATGGAAGGGGCAGCAGCCATTTCAATTGAGGTTAATGTAGATCTGAGGGTGTGGGCTGGTGGTGAGGGTGGGGAGAGAGCAGCCTCCAGTCTCTGTCTCTCCAGCTTGTTCCCTCTCTCCCTCTCTCTCTCTCCAGCCAATTCTGTCCATAATTCATCTTTCAATAAAATGTATAAAAACACCAATGTGATTTGTCGTTACTTTAATTGGGGGTGGGGGAGGATGTTGGGGGGAGGAGAGAGAGGGGGTGAGGCCCATTCCTCACTCACTGACCCGCTATCCTCAGCCAATACATTTTTAACTGGTCATGAGCAGGTGGGGAGTGGGATCTTGCTGTGTACACATGTGGGCAGAGAGAGAGGTGGGTGCAGAGGGCGGAGTGATGGGGGCAGAGAGAGAGGTGGGTGCAGAGAGAGAGAAAGAGGAACAGAATGAGGGAGACTTTGACAGAGAGGGGGTGGGGGTGTTGGGGGCTCAGAGGCAGGGGAAGGAGACACAGGGTCTGGGGGTGTCCCCCTCCATTGTGGGACCGCTCGTGGGATCCTGCTGTGCAGAATTGCCTTAGTTGCAACTCTAATAACTATTTGATTGACTGGGGGATGTGATTGTGGAACTATAAATGTAAAAGATGGCCAGTGTGGTGTGGATTTTTGTCGATGGTGAGACAGGAGCTTTCCAGAGTGCCCTTTCTATCCAGCACTCACAGGGGCGTGGAATTAAAAAGGCCGGAACTTGTACCCGGGTCTAATTCACCAAGAGGGAGGGAGAGCGAAAGGGGAGAGGGAGGGAAACAGGGAGAGAGAGGGACAGGGAGGGGAGAGACGAGGATCTGGGGGCCTCCGGCGTGCAGTGACTGCCCAGCTCCCAGCCTCTGGAGAAAAGACCCTCACTCCCAGCCTCCCAGAAGTTTGGATTAGTGAAAAGAAAATGTGTCACTGAGGGGCCAATCTGTGCCAGTTTGTTTCAAGATATTTCTCTGCCTTTGCCTTTCCATCAACTCTCAGTCTAAACCAATCTGATCTGACTGTGAGCACACTGCAGTGTGTGGGATCTTTCTGTACGCAAATGCCAAACAGGTTTTCCCAAATGACCAGCAGGGAGCACACTTTGAAAATTAATTTCCCGACTGGTGAAGCAGGCGGGAGGGCCTGAAGTGAAACTTGTTCAAGTGAGGCTGTTTCCCCGAATAATGCTGCTGTTTTAGGCACTGCGATGAATTGAGGCTTGAATGAAATGTGCGGGAACCATTTTGAATTGAGTTTATTGAGGGCCTGACTGTGGATTTCTCTCTCTCTGCCTCTCCATATTCTGGCATGGGAGAAACAGAGAGAGAGAGAGACAGAGGGAGAGAGGGAGAGAGAGAGAGAGAGAGAGAGAGAGAGAGAGGTGGGAAAGAGGAAAGATTGAGGCAACTATTGAGTGGGGAGGTTAACAGATGGTGGGAGGGGACGGTTATGAGGGAGAGAGACATCTGGGGTTTGTCCAGTCCATGTCCCTCGTGGGGCTGTTTTTGGGATCCTGCTGTGCGCTGCAATTGTAAACATTGATGCGTTTACTTTCGGAGGGCCTGGAATTGAATTTCTAAATGTGAGGCTGCGTAAAGGCCTGTTATTTTTATGTTGCTTATTTATTGTTCTATTTCCTGTGTTGAATCCCCATCACTGATTTCTATGAAAGTTTTCATATATTTTGTAAAGCAATTAGTTCCCAACCCCGGGCCCAGTTTTAAAGAGGAAGATTAGATTTTTCTAGGAATAGGGGGTGGGGGAAGGATACCTGGCTAACATCACCTTGCTTGTGGGATCTTGCTGTGCGTGTCCAACCTGCAGCCTGGTTGGACGTGGGGAAGTGTGAGGTCATGCACTTTGGTAGGAAGAATAGAGGCATAGACTATTTTCTAAATGGGGAGACCAATCAGAAATCTGGAGCGCAAAGGGACTTGGGAGCCCTAGTCCAGGATTCTCTTAAGGTTAACTTGTAGGTTGAGTCGGTAGTTAGGAAGGCAAATGCAATGTTGGCATTTATTTCGAGAGGACTAGAATATAAAAGCAGGGATGTGCTGCTGAGGCTTTATAAGGCTGTGGTCAGACCGCATTTAGAATATTGGGAGCAATTTTGGGCCCCGTAACTCAGGAAGGATGTGCTGGCCCTGGAGAGGGTCCAGAGGAGGCTCACGAGAACGATCCCAGGAATGAAAGGCTTAACATATGAGGAACGTTTGAGGACTCTGGGTCTATACTCGATGGTGTTTAGAAGGATGAGGGGGGATCTGATTGAAACTCACAGAATACTGAAATGCCTGGATAGAGTGGACGTGGGGAAGATGTTTCCATTAGCAGGAGAGACCAGGACCCGAGGACACAGCCTCAGAGTAAAGGTGAAGACCTTTTAGAACAGAGATGAGGAGAAACTTGTTTAGCTAGAGAGTGGTGAATCTATGGAATTCATTGCCACAGAAGGCTGTCGAGGCCAGGTCATTGAGTGTATTTAAGACCGAGATAGATAGGTTCTTGATTGATAAGGGGATCAAAGATTACGGGGAGAAGGCGGGAGAATGGGGTTGAGAAACTTATCAGCCACGATTGAATGGCGGAGCAGACTCGATGGGCCAAATGGCCTCATTTCTGCTCCTAGGTCTTATGGTCATATCCCTTGTGGGGCTGTTTGTGGGATCCTGCTGTGCACTGCAATTGTAAACATTGATTTTCGAATGTTTGAGCTTCTTGAATTGAATGTCTAAATGTGAGGCTGTGCTTGTTAGTTTGATATTGTTTATTTATTATAATTCCCTGTGTTGAAGGCCAGATGAAGAATGGGACAGGGGTGGGGAGGTTTAATTCCAGCGATTTCTCTCAAGCCTTCAAAAAGTTGCAATACAATCAGTTCCACCCAGCCGACCCCAGTTTAAAAGAGGTAGATTAGACTTTTCTGGGGGTGAGGGAAGGAAGGATACCTGGCTAACATCACCTGGCTTTTGGGATCTTTCTGTGCTTGTCTGGCCTGCAGCCTGTCCTGCACCGCAACCATGGTTACCCTCCCCGAGTTCAGTTTACTGACGGGCTGATTGAGGATTGTTCCCATTTCCCACCGCCCGCCCCCCGCCCCCATTTCTCTCCGTAAATCATCGATAAATGTAAAACATGGCCACAGCGCATCATTATTTCAAATGGTCAGACAGAGACTTTTCGAATCAAGTTCAATCCTGAGGAAGGGGGAAAGAACAGAGATAGGGACAGATTATCAAGCGGGAGAGAGAGAGAGAGAGAGGGAAAGATGAGCAGGGATGGGGTGGGCTGGATAGGTACAGAGGGAGGGGGAGAGAGAGACAGAGGGAGAGGGAGAGGTGACAGTGTTTGAATCGGAAAGTGCAATGTGAATATTTAGTGTGCAAACAGCAGCAGCCCTGGAGTGAGCAGGTAGAGGGGGTGAGGCCAGTGAATGGGAGAGGGACGGTGAGGTGGGGATGATCAGTGTTTGTGTGTTATGTACAATCAGGCAGTAAAACAGCTGGAGCTGTCAGGTTAAACACAGAGGGAGAGGGCTGGTCACGAGGCATTTACACCGTCATCTCATTTCAAATCTGTTCCCATTGTCTGTGTTTACTAACAGGGGGTGTGTTTACTAAATGATGCCTCTACCCCCACTCCACCGCCCCTCCGAGATTGTGGATGTAAGTGAGTGAGAAGAGCCCTGGGATCTTGCTGTGTCTTTTTTGTTTGATATATTTTGTAAATCAATTAGTTCCCAACCCCGGGCCCAGTTTTAAAGAGGAAGATTTTCTGGGAATAGGGGGTGGGGGAAGGATACCTGGCTAACATCACCTTGCTTGTGGGATCTTGCTGTGCATGTCCAACCTGCAGCCTGTCCTGCACTGCAACCCTGTGGCTGCCCTCCCCCTGAGATCACGGGGATGCTATAGGGACAGAGGGTGAGATCACCGGGAGTTTAAAGGGACAGAGAGTGAGATCACGGGAGCGTTAAAGGGACAGAGAGTGAGTTTCAGGGGAGGTTAAAGGGACAGAGAGTGAGATCACGGGGAGGTTAAAGGGAAAGTGAGTGAGATCACGGGGAGGTTAACGGGACAGAGAGTGAGATCACGGGGAGGTTCACGGGACAGAGAGTGAAATCACGGGGAGGTTAACGGGACAGAGAGTGAAATCACGGTGAGGTTAAAGGGACAGAGAGTGAGATCACGGGGATGTTAAAGGGACAGGGAATGAGATCACGGGAGGGTTAAAGGGAAAGAGGGTGAGATCATGGGGAGGTTACAATCAGGCAGTAAAACAGCTGGAGCTGTCAGGTTAAACACCGAGGGAGAGAGCTGGTCACGAGGCATTTACACCGTCATCTCATTTCAAATCTGTTCCCATTGTCTGTGTTTACTAACAGAGGGTGTGTTTACTAAATGATGCCTCTACCCCCACTCCACCGCCCCTCCGAGATTGTGGATGTAAGTGAGTGAGAAGAGCCCTGGGATCTTGCTGTGTCTTTTTTGTTTCAGTAATGTTTGCTTTATTTTAATCATTTTGAATTGAGTTTATTGAGGCCCTGACTGTGGTTTTCTCTCTCTCTCTGCCTCTATATTCTGCCATGGGAGAAAGAGAGAGAGAGAGAGAGAGGGAGGGAGGGAGAGAGAGAGAAGGGAAAGAGGAAAGATTGAGGGAACTATTGAGTGGGGAGGTTAACAAATGGTGGGAGGGGACGGTTATGAGGGAGAGAGACAGACAGCATCTGAGGTTTGTCCAGTCCATGTCCCTCGTGGGGCTGTTTGTGGGATCCTGCTGTGCGCTGCAATTGTAAACATTGATGTGTTGACTTTCGGAGGTCCTGGAATTGAATTTCTAAATGTGAGGCTGCGTAAAGGCCTGTTATTTTTATGTTGCTTATTTATTGTTCTATTTCCTGTGTTGAATCCCCATCACTGATTTATCTGAAGTTTTCATATATTTTGTAAATCAATTAGTTCCCAACCCCGGGCCCAGTTTTAAAGAGGAAGATTAGCTTTTTCTAGGAATAGGGGGTGGGGGAAGGATACCTGGCTAACATCACCTTGCTTGTGGGATCTTGCTGTGCGTGTCCAACCTGCAGCCTGTCCTGCACTGCAACCCTGTGGCTGCCCTCCCCCTGAATTCAGTTCAGTGACGGGCTGATTGAGGATTGCTCCCATTTCCCGCCCCCCTCCCCCCTCATTTCTCTCAGTAAATCATGGATAAATATAAAACATGGCCACAGTGCATCATTATTTCAAATAGTCAGACAGAAGCTTTTCAGAGATGCATTTCAGTCAAGATTGATCCTGAGGTAAAGAAAAGGAACAGAGATAGCGACAGATTAGAGAGGGAAAGATGAGCAGAGATAGAGAGGAGGCTAGATAGGTATAGAGGGAGGGGGAGAGAGAGACAGAGGGAGAGAGGTGACAGTGTTAGAATCGGAACGTGCAATGTGAATATTTAGTGTGCAAACAGCAGCAGCCCTGGAGTGAGCAGGTAGAGGGGGTGAGGACAGTGAATGGGAGAGGGACGGTGAGAGGGGAATGATCAGTGTTTGTGTGGTTTTTACAATGAGGCAGTAAAACAGCTGGAGCTAGCAGGTTAAACACTGAGGGAGAGACGCAGCCTCTGGGAGTTGGGGGGACAGGGGAGGCACTGGGGTGGTCTCCAGTGTTTAGTCACAGCCCCAGCCTCAGAGTAAAGGCCCCACATGCCCACCTCCCCCTTTTGATTGAGATTGTGGCTGTGAGGGAGTGAGAAGAGCCCCTGGGATCTTGCTGTGTCTTGTGTTTTAAAATTCTGTGCTTTATTTTAATCAATTTCCATTTCTCTCTCTCTCCCTCTCCGCCCCAAGGAGAATGGATTTGGCAGCTGCAGCTCGGACGATGCAGAGAGAGAATCGATTTGCCGCGAGGAATCCTCGGACAAGAGCTGTAACCGGAGAGAAAAATAATAAAAATGTATCCGTGTCTTTGTCACTCATTCTTATACCCGGAGAAAGGACGTGTGGAATTTTCACACCGACGATTGGGTTCAGTGTCGGTGGCGGGGAGTGGGGGGTGGTTGGGGAATGGGGGTTTTACTCAGGGGGATCCAGGTTGAGACACGGTGCTGCAGAGAGCCCAATATAATCCCATCGAGTTCAATCCCTCCACCTCGTCCTGCCGCTCTTATCTTACTCAGTGATAGTTTCAGGGCCTGAAACACTCACAGGGTCTGCATTCGATTCACGGCCTGGATCATTATCCTTTAACGGTATCAATTCTGCATTATTTTCAGGGTCTCCTATTAGATCGGGGGCCTGTTTTTGTTTGATGGTTTTGATCAGTTTGAGGGGATTCAGTTGTTGCTGGGTGGATTTGTTTCTGCTTTTGATTTATTACCGCCCAAGGAAGATCATCCTCAGAAACTGTTCAGCACAAACTTAACCAAGACATAGGGCCCCCGGCTTCTGTTAGGCCTCAGGCCTCCGATGGCCTCTGTTGGCACACACCCAACAAATCAGACATCGGCGGGAGAGGCACCATGCCCGTCGTGTCTGTATTACTTTAATGGCTTCTATGAGTATTTATTTCACGGCCCGTGTGGGTTTCAGTGTTTAATATTGGATTTGAGGGATTCTGTTAGTTTCAGTGATTGAATAAATTTCGAGGTATGTATTTCCCCTGGTGTAATTGTAATTTCAGGGACCATATTCATTTTTTGGCTCAGTAATAGTTTCAGGCGCCGTCTAATGATCAGGGCCAAAATGAGTTTCATGGTGAATCCTAGTCTCAGGGGCTCCATTAGTTTCAATGCCTGATTTCGATTCCGGAACTAGTTCCGGGTCTGCATTTTTTTCATAGTCTCTATTAATTCCGGGTCCAGTATTAGTGTCGGGTCAGCATTGGTTTCTGGCCCTGTATTAGTTTCAGGGTCAGTATTAATTCCAGACCGTGTATTAGTTTCAGGGTCAGTATTAATTCCAGACCATGTATTAGTTTCAGGGTCAGTATTAATTCCAGACCATGTATTAGTTTCAGGGTCAGTATTAATTCCAGACCGTGTATTAGTTTCAGGGTCGGTATTAATTCCAGACCGTGTATTAGTTTCAGGGTCATTATTAATTCCAGACCATGTATTAGTTTCAGGGTCAGTATTAATTCCAGACCATGTATTAGTTTCAGGGTCAGTATTAATTCCAGACCATGTATTAGTTTCAGGGTCAGTATTAATTCCAGACCATGTATTAGTTTCAGGGTCAGTATTAATTCCAGACCATGTATTAGTTTCAGGGTCAGTATTAATTCCAGACCATGTATTAGTTTCAGGGTCAGTATTAATTCCAGACCATGTATTAGTTTCAGGGTCAGTATTAATTCCAGACCATGTATTAGTTTCAGGGTCAGTATTAATTCCAGACCATGTATTAGTTGCAGGGTCAGTATTAATTCCAGACCATGTATTAGTTGCAGGGTCAGTATTAATTCCAGACCGTGTATTAGTTGCAGGGTCAGTATTAATTCCAGACCGTGTATTAGTTGCAGGGTCAGTATTAATTCCAGACCGTGTATTAGTTTCAGGGTCAGTATGGGCTTGAGGATCTTTAGTGTCAGGGCAATGATTAGAGCCGGGGGGTGGAAAAGGAGGAGGGGGGTGGCAGAAATTTCGGGTGTGGAGGGCCAGAGTGCGAAATTACAGGGGAGGGGGGAAAGGAAAGAGCGCGGGGGGGGGGGGGAAAGAGCAAAAAAGAGCGTGGGGGGGGATAAAGAAAAAAAAAGAGCGTGGGGGGGGGTATAAAGAAAAAAAAAGAGCGTGGGGGGGCGAATAAAGAAAAAAGAGCGTGTGGGGGGGAATAAAGAGAAAAAAAGCGCGTGGGGGGGTAATAAAGAAAAAAAAAGAGCGTGGGGGGGGAATAAAGAAAAAAAAGAGTGTGGGGGGGATAAAAAAAAAGATTAAAAAAAAAGTGTGTGGGGGGGATATAAAAAAAAGAGTGTGGGGGGGGATTAAAAAAAAGTGTGGGGGGGGATAAAAAAAAGAGTGTGGGGGGGGGATAAAGAAAAAAAAGAGCGTGGGGGGGAAAAAAGAAAAAAAAAGAGCGTGGGGGGGAATAAGAAAAAAAAAGAGCGTGGGGGGGGGAATAAAGAAAAAAAAAGAGCGTGGGGGGGGGAATAAAGAAAAAAAAGCGCGTGGGGGGGGAATAAAGAAAAAAAAGAGTGTGGGGGGGGGAATAAAGAAAAAAAAGAGCGTGGGGGGGGAATAAAGAAAAAAAAGAGTGTGGGGGGGGGATAAAGAAAAAAAAGAGTGTGGGGGGGGATAAAAAAAAGTGTGGGGGGGGATAAAAAAAAGATTAAAAAAAAAAGAGTGTAGGGGGATAAAAAAAAGAGTGTGGGGGGGGGATAAAAAAAAAAGTGTGGGGGGGGATAAAAAAAAGTGTGGGGGGGATAAAAAAAAAGTGTGGGGGGGGGATAAAAAAAAAGTGTGGGGGGGGGATAAAAAAAAAGTGTGGGGGGGGGATAAAAAAAAAAAAGAGTGTGGGGGGGGATAAAAAAAAGTGTGGGGGGGATAAAAAAAAGATTAAAAAAAAAAGAGTGTAGGGGGATAAAAAAAAGAGTGTGGGGGGGGGATAAAAAAAAAAGTGTGGGGGGGGATAAAAAAAAGTGTGGGGGGGATAAAAAAAAAGTGTGGGGGGGGGATAAAAAAAAAGTGTGGGGGGGGGATAAAAAAAAAGTGTGGGGGGGGGATAAAAAAAAAAGTGTGGGGGGGGATAAAAAAAAAGTGTGGGGGGGGGATAAAAAAAAAGTGTGGGGGGGGATAAAAAAAAAGTGTGGGGGGGGATAAAAAAAAAGTGTGGGGGGGGGATAAAAAAAAAGTGTGGGGGGGGGATAAAGTGTGTGGGGGGATAAAAAAAAAGTGTGGGGGGGATAAAAAAAAAAAGTGTGGGGGGGGGATAAAAAAAAAGTGTGGGGGGGGGATAAAAAAAAAGTGTGGGGGGGGATAAAAAAAAGAGTGTGGGGGGGGATAAAAAAAAGAGTGTGGGGGGGGGAAAGAGGCAGAGAGAGAGAGAGAGAGAAAGAGACAGAGAGAGAGAAAGAGACAGAGAGAGCAAAAGAGACAGAGAGAGCAAAAGAGACAGAGAGAGAGACAGAGAGAGAGAAAGAAAGAGGCAGAGAGAGAGAAAGCACTGGGTTAGATACAGAGTAAATCTCCCTCTACACCGTCCCCATCAAACACTCCCAGGGCAGGGAAGCACGGGGTTAGATACTGAGTAAAGCTTCCTCTAAACTGTCCCCATCAAACACTCCCAGGACAAGTACAGCACGGGGTTAGATAGAGAGTAAAGCTCCCTCTACACTGTGCCAATCAAACACTCCCAGGGCAGGTACAGCACGGTGTTAGATACAGAATAAAGCTCCTTCTGCACTGTCCCCATCAAACACTCCCAGGGCAAGTACAGCAGGGGTTAGATACAGAGTAAAGCTACCTCTACACTTTCATCATCAAACACTCCCAGGGCAGGTAAAGCACTACATTAGATACAGAGTAAAGCTCCCTCTATACTGTCCCCATCAAACACTCCCAGGACAGGTACAGCACGGGGTTAGATACAGAGTAAAGCTCCCACTACACTGTGGCCATCATACACTCCCAGGGCAGGTACAGCACGGGGTTAGATACAGAGTAAAGCTCCCTCTATACTGCCCTCATCCAGCACTCCCAGGGCAGGTAAAGCACTGGGTTAGATATAGAGTAAAGCTCCCTCGATACTGTCCCCATCAAACCCCATCAAACACTCCCAGGACAGGTACAGCAGTGGGTTAGATACAGAGTAAAGCTCATTCTGCACTGTCCCCATCAAACACTCCCAGGGCAAGTACAGCAGGGGTTAGATACAGAGTAAACCTCCCTCTATACTGTCCCCATCAAACACTCCCAGGACAGGAACAGGACAGGGTTAGATAGAGAGTTAAGCTACCTCTACACTTTCATCATCAAACACTCCCAGGGCAGGTAAAGCACTGGGTTAGATTCAGAGTAAAGCTCCCTCTACACTGTCTCCATCAAACACTCCCAGGACTGGTACAGCATAGGGTTAGATAAAGAGTAAAGCTCACTCTATAATCTCCCTAGTAAACACTCCCAGGACTGGTACAGCACGGGGTTAGATACAGAGTAAAGCTCCCTCTACACTGTCTCCATCAAACACTCCCAGGACTGGTACAGCACAGGATTAGATACAGAGTAAAGCTCCCTCTTTCCTGTCCCCATCAGACACCCCCAGGACTGGTACAGCATGGGGTTAGATACAGAGTAAAGCTCCCCCTACACTGTGCCCATCATACACTCCCATGGCAGTTACAGCACGGGGTTAGATACAGAGTAAAGATCCCTCTACACTGTTCCCATCAAGCACTCACAGGGCAGGTACATTACGGGGTTAGATACAGAGCAAAGCCTTCTCTACACTGTCCCCATCAAACATTCCCAGGACAGGTACAGCACGATGTTAGATACAGAGTAAATTTCCCTCTACACCGTCCCCATCAAACACTCCCAGGGCAGGTACAGCACGGGGTTAGATACAGAGTAAAGCTTCCTCTACATTGTCCCAATCAAACAGTCCCAGGACAGGTAAAGCACGGGGTTAGATACAGAGTAAAGCTCCCTCTACACTGTGCCAATCAAACAATCCCAGGGCAGGTACAGCACGGTTTTAGATACAGAATAAAGGTCGCTCTGCACTGTCTCCATCAAACACTCCCAGGACAAGAACAGGACACGGTAAGATAGAGAGTTAAGCTACCTCTACACTGTGCCAATCAAACACTCCCAGGGCAGGTAAAGCACTGCGTTAGATACGGAGTAAAGCTCCCTCTATACTGCCCCCATCAAACACTCCCAGGACAGGTACAGCACGGGGCTCGATACAGAGTAAACCACCCTATAAACTCTCCCCATCAAACACTCCCTGGACTGGTACAGCACGTGGTTAGATACAGAGTAAAGCTCCCACTACAGTGTCCCCATCAAACACACCCAGGACAGGGAAAGGACAGGGTTAGATACAGAGTAAAGCTCCCTGTACACTGTCCCCATCAAACACTCCCAGGACAGGAACAGGACAGGGTTAGATACAGAGTAATGCTACCTTTACACTTTCCCCATAAAGCACTCCCAGGGTAGGTAAAGCACTGGGTTAGATACAGAGTAAAGCTCCCTCGATACTGTCCACATCAAACACTCCCAGGACAGGTACAGCACGGGGTTAGATACAGAGTAAAGCTCCCTCGATACTGTCCCCATCAAACACTTCCATGGCAGGTACAGCACGGGGCAAGATACAGAGTAAAGCTCCCTCGATACTGTCCCCATCAAACACTCCCAGGGCAGGTACAGCATGGGGTTAGATACAGAATAAAGCACCATCTGCACTGTCCCCATCAAACACTCCCAGGGCACGTACAGCACGGGGTTAGATACAGAGTAAAGCTCCGTCTATTCTGTCCCCATCAAACACTCCCAGGACAGGAACAGGATAGGGTTAGACACAGAGTTAAGGTACCTCTACACTTTCCCCATCAAACACTCCCAGGGCAGTAACAGCACGGCGTTAGATACAGAGTAATGCTCCCTCTAAACTGTCCCCATCAATCACTCCCAGAACTGGTACAGCACGGGGTTAGATACAGAGTAAAGCTCCCTCTACACTGTCCCCATCAAGCACTCCCAGGGCAGGTACAGGACAGGGTTATATACAGAGTAAAGCTCCCTCTAAACTGTCCCTATCAAACACTCCCAGGACAGGTACAGCACGGAGTTAGATACAGAGTAAATCTACCTCTACACCGTCCCTATCAAACACTCCCAGGGCAGGTACAGCACGGGGTTAGATACAGAGTAAAACTGCCTCTACACTGTGACCATCAAACACTCCCAGGGCAGGTACAGCACGGCTTTAGATACAGAATAAAGCTCCCTCTGCACTGTCCCCATCAAACAATCCCAGGGCAAGTACAGCACGGGGTTAGATACAGAGGGAAGCTACCTCTATACTGTCCCCATCAAACACTCCAATGACAGGTACAGCACAGGGTTAGATACAGAGTAAATCTCCCTCTACACCGTCCCCATCAAACACTCCCAGGGCAGGTAAGCACGGGGTTAGATACAGAGTAAAGCTTCCTCTAAACTGTCCCCATCAAACACTCCCAGGACAAGTACAGCAAGGGGTAAGATGCAGAGTAAAGCTCCCTCTACACTGTGCCCATCAAACACTCCCAGGGCAGGTACAGCACGGTGTTAGAAACAGAATAAAGCTCCTTCTGCACTGTCCCCATCAAACACTCCCAGGGCAAGTACAGCAGGGGTTAGATACAGAGTAAAGCTCCCTCTATACTGTCCCCATCAAATACAACCAGAGTTTGTGCAATCTCACTTTGCAATTTAACCCTTGGAATCCAGGTCTCATTCTGGCAAAGCTGCGATGCACTCAAACTGTCTAAACTGTCCCTGGAATGTCGGGTTAACCCGGGTCACTCACATACACCCAGGTCAGGTTCAAGACTCACCTGTCTCACCCGCTGAGACGCTCCTGTATCACTGGCCTTATCGTAGTCGGATGCCACGTTGGGAGCAGGACAGGTAGACGGGATTAGGATGACTGCTCATGTGGAGGGTAAACCCGAGGAATCTATCAGAGAATCAGAACAGACCAGGGAGAATCAAACAAGGAAACTGATGTTCAATTTATTAGGCCTGATTTGTGGATTGTTTTTGTTTTTGATGAGAATGTTGCCAACAAACATTTCCAGAGATGATGCAGCAGGGGCTAGATACAGAGTAAAGCTCCCTCGATACTGTCCCCATCAAACACTCCCAGGACAGGTACAGCACGGGGTCAGATACAGAGTAAAGCTCCCTCTACACTGTGCCCATCAAACACTCCCAGGGCAGGTACA
Source organism: Cetorhinus maximus (assembly GCF_964194155.1). Taxonomy (NCBI): domain Eukaryota; kingdom Metazoa; phylum Chordata; class Chondrichthyes; order Lamniformes; family Cetorhinidae; genus Cetorhinus; species Cetorhinus maximus. Next base: position 174,896 of record NW_027596515.1, read on the forward strand.
GCACGCGGTTAGATACAGAATAAAGCTCCCTCTGCACTGTCCCCATCAAACACTCCCAGGGCAAGTACAGCACGGGGTAAGATACAGAGTAAAGCTCCCTCTATACTTTACCCATCAAACACTCCCAGGACAGGTACAGCACAGAGTTAGATACAGAGTTTAGCTTCCTCTAAACCGTCCTCATCAAACACTCCCAGGGCAGGTACAGGAAAGGGTTATATACAAAGTAAAGATCCCTCTAAACTGTCCCCTTCAAACACTCCCAGGACAGGAAAGGCACGGGGTTAGATACAGAGTAAAGCTCCCTCTACACCGTCCACATCAAACACTCCCAGGGCAGGTACAGTACGGGGTTAGATACAGAGTAAAGTTCCCTCTACACTGTATCCATCAAATACTCCCAGGACAGGTACAGCACGGGGTTAGATACAGAGTAAACCTCCCTCTACACAGTTGCTAAAAAACACACCCAGGCCAGGTACAGCATGGTGTAAGATACAGAGTAATGCTTCCTCTACACTGTCCCCATCAAACACTCCCAGGACATGTACAGCACGGGGTTAGGTAAAGAGTAAAGCTTCCTCTACACTGTCCCCATGAAACACTCCCAGGACAGGTAAAGCACTTGGTTAGATACAGATTAAGCTCGCTCTACACTTTCCCAATCAAACACTCCCAGGACAGGTACGGCACGTGGTTAGATACAGAGTAAAGCTCCCTCAATACTGTTCCCATCAAACACTCCCAGGACAGGTACAGCACAGGTTTAGATACAGAGTAAAGCTCCCTCTACACTGTCCCCATCAAACACTCCCAGGACAGGTACAGCACGGGGCTAGATACAGAGTAAAGCTCCCTCTATACTGTCCAATCAAACACTCCCAGGACAGGTACAGCACAGAGTTAGATACAGAGTAAAGCTACCTCTATACTGTCCCCATCAAACACCCCCAGGACAGGTACAGAACGGGGTTAGATACAGAGTAAAGCTGCCTCTACACTGTCCCCATCAAACACTCGCAGGACAGGTACAGCACGGGGTAAGATACAGAGTAAAGCTTCCTCTACACTGTCCCCGTCAAACACTCCCAGGACAGGTACAGCACGGGGTTAGATACAGAGTAAAGCTCCCTCTACACCGTCCTTATCAAACACTCCCAGGGCAGGTACAGTACGGGGTTAGATACAGAGTAAAGTTCCCTCTACACTGTCTCCATCAAATACTCCCAGGACAGGTACAGCACGGGGTTAGATACAGAGTAAATCTCCCTCTACACTGTCGCTAACAAACACACCCAGCGCAGGTACATTACAGGGTTAGATACAGAGTAAAGCTTCCTCTACACTGTCCCCATCAAACACTCCCAGGACAGGTACAGCAGTGGGTTAGATACAGAGTAAATCTCCCTCTACACCGTCCCCATCAAACACTCCCAGGGCTGGTACAGCACGGGGTTAGATACAGAGTAAATCTCCCTCTACACTGTCTCCATCAAACACTCCCTGGACAGCAACAGGACAGGGTTAGATACAGCGTAAATCTCCCTCTATACTGTCCGCATCAATCACTCCCAGGACAGGAACAGGGCTGGATTAGATAGAGAGTAATGCTACCTCTACACTTTCCCCATCAAACACTCCCAGGGCAGATAAAGCATTGGGTTAGATACAGAGTAAAGCTCCCTCTACACTGTCTCCATCAAACACTCCCAGGACTGGTACAGCACAGGGTTAGATACAGAGTAAAGCTCCCCCTACACTGTGGCCATCATACACTCCCAGGGCGTGTACAGCACGGCGTTAGATACAGAGTAAAGCTCCCCCTACACTGTGGCCATCATACACTCCCAGGGCAGGTACAGCACAGGGTTAGATACAGAATAAAGCTTCCTCTATACTGTCCCCATCAAACACTCGCAGGACTGGTACAGCACGGGGTTAGATACAGAGTAAAGCTCCCTCTACACTGTCCCCATCAAGCACTCCCACGGCAGGTACAGGACAGGGTTATTTAAAGATTAAATCTCCCACTGAACCCAGTCTGCAACTCACTCCCGGGTATCTGTAATTCTCTATATAATCCACCCCGAACCCCTCGATTAGATTCCAGTCTGTAACTCACTCCCGGGTATCTGTTATTCTATATCTTAACCACCCCGAACCCCTCGATTAGATTCCAGTCTGTACCACACTCCCGGGTATCTGTTATTCTATATATAAACCCCCCAAACCCCTTGGTTAGATTCCAGTCTGTAACTCATTCCCAGGTATCTCTTATTCTATATATAATACACCCCGAACACCTCGATTAGATTCCAGCCTGTAACTCACTCCACGGTATTTGTTATTCTGTATATAAATCACCCCGAACCCCTCGATTAGATTCCAGTCTGTAACTCAATCCTTGGTATCTATTATTCTATATATAAACCCCACAAACCCCTCGATTAGATTCCAGTCTGTAACTCAATCCTTGGTATCTATTATTCTATATATAAACCCCACAAACCCCTCGATTAGATTCCAGTCTGCAACTCACTCCCGGGTACCTATTATTCTATATATAAACCCCACAAACCCCTCGATTAGATTCCAGCACTTCCACATCACAAGTTGAGGAAGGGGTCTCCCCCCATTTTAAAGTTGGTTAAAGGCTCTCCCGCCAATTATCAGATGGAGAAGGGATGTCTCACAGGATATTGTTCTTTACACTCAATAATGTTAACACATTTTTGAACATTTTCAGTTTCCCCCTACACTTTCTCTTTCTGTCATCCTGTCTCGTTCCTTCTCTCCCTCTCCCATCCCATCTCTCTGCCACTCTATACATTTCTCTGTTTCTCTAACTCACCACATATCTTTACCCTACGCTCGCTCCCCTCTCTTCATCTCTCTCTCTCAACTCATCCCGTTTTTATCGCTTGATCTCCTCTCTCTATCTCACTCGCTTACCCAGCTCTCTTTCCCTCTCTCCCTGCCTCTCTTCCTCTGAGAATCTAGTCTACAAACACCAGGCAGCCATTTTAGGTTTGTTCACAGTGGCCATTTTATGTCCCCACAGGAATGGGACACTTAGGACAGAGTTGACTCATGTGACATTAGTATTTTAAACGTGACAGAGACACAGGTATGGAGACATAAATTCCAGGTGTATTCCCTGGAATATTGAAGGATCCGGGCCTTCAGTCCCACACTTTGCTGTTGTGAATTTGAATTCTGAATTTTCTAAAACTGAATCTGGAAGTAAAAACCCCCGGGATGGAATGATTCACATTCTTTCTGCTGCTGCAAAGCCCGTGTCTGTGTCTGTTTCTCAGTATTTATTAACAATTTAATATAATAGTTTAGAATGCCACAAGTTTGCCATAATGTCTGGAAATGTCTTTTAAATGGGGCAATATTTACACAGAGAGAGAGAGGCAGCAAGCTGGAGAGGGACTAAGACAGTGAAGACCCCCGAACCCTTCAGAACCTCAGAAAGACTGAGCGCTTTGCAGTGAAAGAATGAATGTTTAAAATGCTATCATTGTTAGTGAGTCACTTGCTTCACTGTCCCTGGATTCATTTTCGCAATTCAGCCTTTTCTAAAAGATGTGACTGGGAGCTGGGCAGAGTCTACACATTGGAGACCCCCAGATCCTGTGTCTATTCACCACCCCCTCCTCTTGTTTTACTATCTCAGCCCCTCTGTTTCACCTCACTCACACCCCCCTTTCTCTCTCTCTCTCACTTCCCCCATTGGAGAGACCGAGGGGGAGAGAGGAGACTGAGAATTAGATAGTCAGAGATCGGTGAAGTGAATTCAATTGGCTGCTGGGCCTTTAACTTTCACCGTGACATGAATTGCTCTCAGACACGGGCCCTGTGCTCTTGGTGAATTAGTCCCGGATACAAGTTCCGGCCTTTTTAATTCCACGCCCCTGTGAGTGCTGGATAGAAAGGGCACTCTGGAAAGCTCCTGTCTCACCATCGACAAAATCCACACCACACTGGCCATCTTTTACATTTATAGTTCCACAATCACATCCCCCAGTCAATCAAATAGTTATTAGAGTTGCAACTAAGGCAATTCTGCACAGCAGGATCCCACGAGCAGTCACACAATGGAGGGGGACACCCCCAGACCCTGTGTCTCCTTCCCCTGCCCCCGAGCCCCCAACACCCCCACCCCCTCTCTGTCGAAGTCTCCCTCATTCTGTTCCTCTTTCTCTCTCTCTGACCCCATCACTCCTCCCTCTGCACCCACCTCTCTCTCTGCCCCCATCAACCCCTCCCTCCACACTCTCCTCTCTCTGCCCCCTTCAACAACTCCCTCCGCACCCACCTCTCTCTCTGCCCCCATCACCCCTCCCTCCGCATCCACCTCTCTCTCTGCCCCCATCACCACTCCCTCCGCACCCACCTCTCTCTCTGCCCCCATCAACCCTCCCTCCGCACCCACCTCTCTCTCTGCCCCTATCACCCCTCCCTCCGCACCCACCTCTCTCTCTGCCCCCATCAACCCTCCCTCAACAAACTCCTCTCTCCCTGCCCCCATCACCCCTTCCTCCGCACTCTCCTCTTTCTCTGCCCCCTTTATTTTGAAAGTGTGGTCACTGTTGTGGGGGGCAAGGAACAGGGCGGTGGGGGTTGGAGACCATGTGTACACAGCAAGATCCCACTCCCCACCTGCTCATGACCAGTTGAAAATGTATTGGCTGAGGATAGCGGGACAGTGAGTGGGGAATGGGCCTCATCCCCTCTCTCTCCCCCCTCCCAACAACCTCCCCCGCCCCCAATTAAAGTAACGACAAATTACATTGGTGTTTTTATACATTTTATTGAAAGATGAATTATGGGGAGAATTGGCTGGAGAGAGAGAGGGAGAGAGGGAACAAGCTGGAGAGACAGAGACTGGGGGCTGCTCTCCCCCCACCCTCACCACCAGCCCGCTCCCTCAGATCTACATTAACCTCAATTGAAATGGCTGCTGCCCCTTCCATTTAACCCAGGAAAGCCCGTGGCCCGGCCTGTCTAACACACACCGACATGACTCTGGGGGTGAGAAGAAGCCTTTGCACAGGCTCCGGGTTCTCATTTCAGGCCCTCTCCCTCTCCCTCTCCCTCTTCCTCTCCCTCTCCCTCTCTCTCTCTCTCTCTCTCTCTGTGTCCGACTGCCTCACCCTCCATGAACCCATTTCTATCAAGTGTGGTCACTGATGCAGTTCAGGAAAGGCTGGTGGCCTGTGTTTTATTTTTTACACAGCAGGATCCCATGACTTTCCCTATCTCCACACCTGCTGTGAAAGCCTCTCTCTCCCCGCCTTCCCCGTGGGAATTCCCCCGTCTGGGGACCATCCCCTCAGTTCCCTCCCTCCCCAGCACCACCACAACCCCCTGAAAGGGCTGAAACTCAAACTGGGGAGCAGCTGGATTCTCTCAGGAGACATTTTCAAATCGCTGCCTCGGGATTTCAGTTGGGGTCAAATCCCACTTTCTGGAAGGCCCTGACTGGGAGCTGGGCAGTGACTGCACACGAGGAGCCCTCTCTCTCTCCCCCCGGACCCTGTGTCGTCTCACCTACCCACACCAACTCCGCTCTGTTTTGTTATCTCTCCCCCTCTTTCCCCTGACCTCTCCTTTCTCTCTCTCTCATGTGGGGAAAGGCCACAGGCCCCTGTGGGCACAGCAAGATCAGGAGGATGGAGAGAGAGAGAGAGAAATCCACACACAGAAGCTGCGTAAACTGAATTAAAATGGTTCCCCCTGTCCACCCATCAGTCTCCAGAAGGTGCTAAACTCCCGGTCTTATTTTGGAATTATAACAAGCTTCTAAACAGCCTCAGGTTTCAGATTTTTAATCTCCTCTTTGTCACACACCAAAGGGTTAATGTGTTTGTGACTAATCGCAAGGCCGGGATATTTTAACACCAGGGTTTGAAAATCCAGCACCCCATCATCTAACAGAAACCGTTTCATCGATGCACCAAAAACCAGGGTCCCTCCGAGATTAAAATTAAACCTCGGGGTCATAAAGAAACACAACTCACGTGGGTGGGTGGGGGGGTGTGGAACAGGCCTGAGTCCATCCAACCAAGCTGGGGAAAAGCTCCTGCTCATGGATTCATAGTCACATTGCAGTCTTCAAACTCCAAATTCCTGGGGAAAAGAGAGAGGGAAAAGAATTGACTAAATACACAAAGCAAGAACATTTCTAAACAAAATAGCACAGCAAGAGCCCAGGATTCCACCCCCACACCCACCCCCTCTTTCACAGTTACACAACCTCTTAGCAACATCCAAATACCAAAATATCCCAGTTATAAACCAGAGGCTAAAACAAATTCAGAGACATTTCCCAGCCCCTGTGTTTCTCACTGTATCTCTCTTCCTATCTCACTCACATCACTGTCCCCCTCACTCATTCACTCTCTCACTCTGTGTCTCAGAGATGGAAATTAAACCTCGATTGGGGTAAGGAACAGATACAACTCACATGGGTGAAGCCTGTGGACCAGGCCTCAGTCTATCCCCCTCCCTCCGCACCCTCCTGTATCTCTGCCCCCATCACCCCTCCCTCCGCACCCTCCTCCTTTCCCTCAATCTTTTATTTTGAAAGTGTTGTCACTGTTGTGGGGGCAAGGAACAGGACGGGGGGGTGGTGGAGACCATGTGTACACAGCAAGATCCCACTCACCAACTGCTCATGACCAGTTAAAAATGTATTGGCTGAGGATAGCGGGACAGAGTGGGGAATGGGGCTCACCTCCTCTCTCTCTCCCCCTCCCAACACACTCCCCCAACCCCAATTAAAGTAACGACAAATTACATTGCTTTTCTTATACATTTTATTGAAAGATGAATTGTGGACAGAATTGTCTGGAGAGAGAGAGGGAGAGAGGGAACAAGCTGGAGAGACAGAGACTGGGGGCTGTTCTCTCCCCACCCTCACCACCAACCCACAGCCTCAGATCTACATTAAACTCAATTGAAATGGCTGCAGCCCCTTCCATTTAACCCAGGAAAGCCCGTGGCCCGGCCTGTCTAACACACACCGACATGACTCTGGGGGTGAGAAGAAGCCTTCGCACAGGCTCCGGGTTGTCATTTCAGGCCCTCTCCCTCTCCCTCTCCCTCTCTCCGACTGCTTCACCCTCCATGAACCCATTTCTATCAAGTGTGGTCACTGATGCAGTTCAGGAAAGGCTGGCGGCCTCTTTGTTTTATTCTTATACACAGCAGGATCCCATGACTTTCCATATCTCCACACCTGCTGTGAAAGCCTCTCTCTCCCCGTCTTCCCCGTGGGAATTCCCCAGTCTGGGGGCCATCCCCTCAGTTCCCTCCCTCCCCAGCACCACAACCCCCTGAAAGGGCTGAAACTCAAACTGGGGAGCAGCGGGATTCTCTCAGGAGACATTTTCAAATCACTGCCTCGGGATTTCAGTTGGGGTCAAATCCCACTTTCTGGAAGGCCCTGACTGGGAGCTGGGCAGTGACTGCACACGAGGAGCCCTCTCTCTCTCCCCCGAGACCCTGTGTCTTCTCACCTACCCACACCAACTCCTCTCTGTTTTGTTATCTCTCCCCCTCTTTCCCCTGACCTCTCCTTTCTCTCTCTCTCATGTGGGGAAAGGCCACAGGCCCATGTGGGCACAGCAAGATCAGGAGGATGGAGAGAGAGAGAGAGAGAAATCCACACACAGAAGCTGCGTAAACTGAATTAAAATTGTTCCCCCTGTCCACCCATCAGTCTCCAGAAGGTGCTAAACTCCCTGTCATATTTTGGAATTATAACACGCTTCTAAACAGCCTCAGGTTTCAGATTTTTAATCTCCTCTTTGTCACACACCAAAGGGTTAATGTGTTTGTGACTAATCGCAAGGCCGGGATATTTTAACCCCAGGGTTTCAAAATCCAGTACCCCATCATCTAACAGAAACCGCTTCATCGATGCACCAAAAACCAGGGTCCCTCCGAGATTAAAATTAAACCTCGGGGTCATAAAGAGACACAACTCACGTGGGTGGGTGGGGGAGTGTGGAACAGGCCTGAGTCCATCCATCAAACCTGGGGAAAAGCTCCTGCTCATGGATTCATAGTCACATTTCAGTCTTCAAACTCCAAATTCCTGGGGAAAAGAGAGAGGGAAAAGAATTGACTAAAACACAAAGCAAGAACATTTCTAAACAAAATAGCACAGCAAGAGCCCAGGATTCCACCCCCACCCCCACCCCCACCCCCTCGTTCACAGTTACACAATCTCTTAGCAACATCCAAATACCAAAATATCCCAGTTATAAACCAGAGGCTAAAACAGATTGAGAGACCTTTCCCATCCCCTGTGTTTCTCTCTGTATCTCTCTTCCTATCTCACTCACATCTCTGTCCCCCTCACTCATTCACTCTCTCACTCTCTGTGTCTCAGAGATGGAAATTAAACCTCGATTGGGGTAATAAACAGACACAACTCACGTGGGTGAAGCCTGTGGACCAGGCAACAGTCTATCCCCCTCCCTCCGCACTCTCCTCTCTCTCTGCCCCCATCACCCCTCCCTCCTCACTCTCCTCCTTTCCCTCAATCTTTTATTTTGAAAGTGTGGTCACTGTTGTGGGGGGCAAGGAACAGGGCGGGGGGGGGGGGTGGAGACCATGTGTACACAGCAAGATCCCACTCCCCACCTGCTCATGACCAGTTAAAAATGTATTGGCTGAGGATAGCGGGACAGTGAATGGGGAATGGGCCTCACCCTCTCTCTCTCTCCCCCCCCCCAACACTCTCCCCCACCCCCAATTAAAGTAACGACAAATCACATTGGTGTTTTTATACATTTTATTGAAAGATGAATTATGGACAGAATTGGCTGGAGAGAGAGAGGGAGAGAGGGAACAAGCTGGAGAGACAGAGACTGGGGGCTGCTCTCCCCCCACCCTCACCACCAGCCCCCACCCTCAGATCTACATTAACCTCAATTGAAATGGCTGCTGCCCCTTCCATATAACCCAGGAAAGCCCGTGGCCCGGCCTGTCTAACACACACCGACATGACTCTGGGGGGTGAGAAGAAGTCTTCGCACAGGCTCCGGGTTCTCATTTCAGGCCCTCTCCCTCTCCCTCTCCCTCTCCCTCCCTCTCTCTCTCTCTCTCCCTCTCCCTCTCTCTCTCTCTCTGTGTCCGACTGCTTCACCGTCCATGAAACCATTTCTATCAAGTGTGGTCACTGATGCAGTTCAGGAAAGGCTGGTGGCCTGTGTTTTTTTATACACAGCAGGATCCCATGACTTTCCATATCTCCACACCTGCTGTGAAAGCCTCTCTCTCCCCGCCTTCCCCGAGGGAATTCCCCCGTCTGGGGGCCATCCCCTCAGTTCCCTCCCTCCCCACCACCACAACCCCCTGAAAGGGCTGAAACTCAAACTGGGGAGCAGCTGGATTCTCTCAGGAGACATTTTCAAATCACTGCCTCGGGATTTCAGTTGGGGTCAAATCCCACTTTCTGGAAGGCCCTGACTGGGAGCTGGGCAGTGACTGCACACGAGGAGCCCTCTCTCTCTCCCCCCGGACCCTGTGTCTTCTCACCTACCCACACCAACTCCGCTCTGTTTTGTTATCTCTCCCCCTCTTTCCCCTGACCTCTCCTTTCTCTCTCTCTCATGTGGGGAAAGGCCACAGGCCCATGTGGGCACAGCAAGATCAGGAGGATGGAGAGAGAGAGAGAGAGAAATCCACACACAGAAGCTGCGTAAACTGAATTAAAATGGTTCCCCCTGTCCACCCATCAGTCTCCAGAAGGTGCTAAACTCCCGGTCTTATTTTGGAATTATAACAAGCTTCTAAACAGCCTCAGGTTTCAGATTTTTAATCTCCTCTTTGTCACACACCAAAGGGTTAATGTGTTTGTGACTAATCGCAAGGCCGGGATATTTTAACCCCAGGGTTTCAAAATTCAGTACCCCATCATCTAACAGAAACCACTTCATCGATAAACCAAAAACCAGGGTCCCTCCGAGATTAAAATTAAACCTCGGGGTCGTAAAGATACAGAACTCACGTGGGTGGGTGGGGGGGTGTGGAACAGGCCTGAGACCATCCATCCAAGCTGGGGAAAAGCTCCTGCCCATGGATTCATAGTCACATTGCAGTCTTCAAACTCCAAATTCCTGGGGAAAAGAGAGAGGGAAAAGAATTGACTAAAACACAAAGCAAGAACATTTCTAAACAAAATAGCACAGCAAGAGCCCAGGATTCCACCCCCCACACCCACCCCCTCCCCTTCACAGTTACACAATCCCTTAGCAACATCCAAATACCAAAATATCCCAGTTATAAACCAGAGGCTAAAACAGATTGAGAGACCTTTCCCATCCCCTGTGTTTCTCACTGTATCTCTCTTCCTATCTCACTCACATCTCTGTCCCCCCCTCTCTCTCTCTGTCTCTCAGATATGAAAATTAAACCTCGATTGGGGTAATAAACACACACAATTCATGTGGGTGAAGCCAGTGGACCAGGCCTCAGACTATCACCCTCTGGAAGAAGCTCCTTGTCCTTGTCCCAGACTTTCCCTCTATGGGTTCTCACCTTCCAGTTTTCAGAATACAAATTTCTCAGTAGAAAAAGAGATAAATTTTGTTGAAAGGACAAAAGCAAGGACATTTAACTGCATAAATTGAATTAAAATGGTTCCCCCTGTCCCCCCCGCCATCAGACTCCAGAAGGTGCTAAACTCCATCTTTCAGTTTGGGAAGGGGCTGCTCATTCCTTTGGGACACTTTTTAATATTACCATCCAAGGATTTATTTTAAAATCTCATTCTCTCTCAGAGGATGTGAGTGGAGGTGGCTTGTGACTAGACACTGGAGACCATCAGACCCTGTCTCTCTTTCCCACACCCCCTCCTGTTTTTACACCTCCACTCCCGTCGGCCTCCCTCTCTCTCCCTGTTTCAATCACTCCCTCCCTTTTCTCTCTCTGCTCCTGTCTCTCACATTCAGGGTAAAGATGGATGCTCCTATCTAGGCCCTTGTCCCTGTCCTCTCTTTCTGCATCCCTCTTTCTCGCTCGTTCTCTCTCTCCATCTTTCTATTTTCCTTCCCCCTGTCTCATGTGCTCTGCATTGAAATGAGAGGTGAAATGTTCCTGTCTCCCCATTTCAAATAATGACAAATCACATTGCTTTTTCTGGTCAGTTTTTGTTGATTAAAGTTTAAAATGGGCACAAAGACAGCTGGAGAGAGAGAGAGAGGGAGAGAGAAAAGCTGGAGGGAGAAAGACACAGAAAATCACACAGGTAAAACTAAAGTCAGAATCTCAGTAAACTGAACAGTAATGGCCCCTGTGAATCTGATTGAACAGATTCCACTTCATCGCACTGTCTCCCCACCTGTCTTATTTTGCAATTATAACAAGCTTTTAAACAGCTTCAGATTTCAGATTTTTAATCTCCTCTTTGTCACACACCTCAATGAAATACAATGAAATATTTCATCAAATCACAACCTCACCTAAATTCCAGTGTAAAGCTTCATCTACACTGTTCAACAAACACACCCAAACCAAATACAGTATGGGGTTCGATAGAGTGGAACATTCCCTCTGCTCTGTCCCATCAAACAGGCCCAGGAACATCGTTGGCCACCTATCTGCCCACTCTCCCAACTTGTCAATGTCCTTTTGATGCTCAACACTGTCCCCCTCTCTGTTTATCATTCTCCCAAGTTTTGTGCCATCCACAAACTCTGAAATGGTCCCCTGCACACCAATATCTCAATCATTTATATACATCAGGGAAATCCAGGGTTCCAATACTGACCCCTGGGGAACTCCACTACAATCCTACATACAGCCGGAAAAATATCCGTGAACTCTCTGTTTCCTATCCATCAGCCAATTCTGTATCCACATTTTGCTGGTCTGACTCGTCTGCCTATTCTCGGGAGCCTGAAAAAATTTTCCATTCAGCTTTATATCCAATTTTGGCTCAAAAGAAGCTGGGAGAGGGAGAGAGAGAGAGAGAGGGCGAGATAGATGGGATGAAAGAGGTACAGAGATAGAAAGAGAGACAAGGCGAGAGGGAGAGAGATGGGGGCGACAGAGAGAGGAGCAGAGCAACGGAGGAAAGGAGTCTTAAATTGTTAATAAATACTGAGAAACAGACACAGACACGGGCTTTGCAGCAGCAGAAAGAATGTCAATCATTCCATCCCGGGGGTTTTTACTTCCAGATTCAGTTTTAGAAAATTCAGAATTCAAATTCACAGCAGCAAAATGTGGGACTGAACGCCCGGATCCTTCAATATTCCAGGGAATACTTGTGGAATTTATGTCTCCATACCTGTGTCTCTGTCACGTTTAAATTAATAATGTTACATGAGTCAACTCTGTCCTAAGTGTCCCAGTGCTGTGGGGGCATAAAATGGCCACTGTGAACAAACCTAAAATGGCTGCCTGGTGTTTGTAGACTAGAATAACAGATATCCGGGAGTGAGTTACAGAGTGGAATCTAATCGAGGAGGCCATTCAGCCCATCAAACTACTTTACACACTCTGCAAGGAAAGTTTCACTGGTCTCACTCCTCCGCCCTTTGCCCAAAACCCTGAAAATATTTTCCCTTCTGCTTAAAACCCAAAATTTGCTGAAAAGGGAAATTGGGGATGGTGGGGAGAGGGGGAGGCTGATGGAGTGAGAGAGAGAGTAAATGAGAGAGAGAGGCAGAGAGATGGTGAGGGTGTGACAGATTGAGATAGAGAAGGGGAGACAAAACTCGCCAAGAGAGAGAGAGAGAGACAGGGCGAGATAGAGAGAGGGGCAGGGTGTTGTAGTGAGAGAGAGACAGTGAAAGGCGAGGCGAGAAAGAGAGCGATAGAGAAAGAGACAGGCTAATCTTAAACAGTTAATAAATACTGAGAAACAGACACAGACACGGGCTTTGTAGAAGCAGAATGAATGTGAATCATTCCATCCCGGGGGTTTTTACTTCCAGATTCAGTTTCAGAAAATTCAGAATTCAAATTCACAGCAGCAAAGTGTGGGACTGAACGCCCGGAACCTTCAATATTCCAGGGAATACACAGGGAATTCATGTCTCCATACCTGTGTCTCTGTCACGTTTAAAATACTAATGTTACATGAGTCAACTCTGTCCTAAGTGTCCCATTCCTGTGGGGACATAAAATGGCCACTGTGAACAAACCTAAAATGGCTGCCTGGTGTTTGTAGACTAGATTCTCAGAGGAAGAGAGGCAGGGAGAGAAGACACAGATCGAGTGAATGAGAAATAGAGACTCTCAGACCAAGTGGGTGACTAAGAGCCAGACAGTGAATAAAGGATATTGGTCATAGCACATGGAAAGAGCAAGAGGCCATTTAACCCTCCAACCCTGTTCTGACATTTAATGAGATTCTACCTAATCTGGGATCGAACCCTTTGTCTCAAATCTCTGCAGCCTGTTAGGTCACAGAAATCTATCAGCCTCAGTTTTAAACATGGACTAGTGGCTCAGCATCAATTTCCGTTCATGTGAGAGAGATCCAAACTAATACCACACTTGGTGTTTTAAAGTGTTTCTTAGTTTCCCTCCTGCAATTCTAAAATTCTAAACATAGTTGAAAAACCATGACCCCAAGGCACAGACTCCCCAAACCGGCGGGAATAGTTAGTCTTTTTCAAACCTCTACTTGCATTATTATCCTGAAATATTTCATCAAATCACCCCCTCACCTAAATTCCAGTGTAAAGCTTCATCCACACTGTTCAACAAACACACCCAAACCAAATACAGTATGGGGTTTGATAGAGAGTTAAATTCCCTCTACTCTGTACCATCAAACAGGCCCAGGGAAGGGTCAACACCTGGTTAGATACCAAGTAAAGACAGGGCCTATTGTGTGATAAACAGAGAAATGGTCGTGTGTAGTCCAAACAGAGGCCGGGTGAAGTGTAGCATTCGCAGAGACACGGCCACTTGTTATATCAACTTAGAGAATGTCTAGTGCAGTATTAACTCAGGCAGGGTCTAGTGTAATTGAAACAGAGGCCTGGTCTAGTGCAGTCAGAATGGAAACAGGTTGCTGCTCAGAAACCAATGAAGACAAGGACAAGGCCAATTGTGTGAGGCATTTCTCATCCTCTCTGATCTTATGAGGAAAGGATTCTGATTTTCTTATGAGGAAAGGTTGGACAGGCTGGGCCTGTATCCATTGGAGTTTAGAATTTGGAGAGGTGATCTTAGTGAATGATGTAAGTTCCTGAGCTGACTTGACAGGGTGGATGTGGAGATGATGTTTCCCCTTGTGGGAGAGTTTGGAACTAGGGGCGAAGTTTAAAACTATTTTCAAACAATTTTAAAAATGGATGCTAAGCTCCAATTCACACTCAGTGATGCAGTCTATAAAAAAAAAAGGAATTATTTAAAAAGATCTGAAAATGTCTACAAATCACAGCACACCCCAAATGAAGCTGATTCCAACATCAAACACATAAGGGGTGTAAATCTCAATTCCATCCCACGTAATCACACTGCCCCGGGAATCATATACTTCCTATAGTGTGGCTCCCAGGACTGTACACAGTACTCCAGCTGAGGTCTAACTAGTGTCTGATATAAATTCAGCATAAACTCCCTGCTCCTGTACTCTAGTCCCCTATTAATAAAGCCCAGGATATGATATGCTTTATTACATAAGCGCTCAACCTGTCCTGCAACCTTCAATGATCTATGAACATCTCCACCCAGGTTTTTCTGCTCCTGCAACCCATTAAAAATTTCACTTAATTTTATTTCTTCTGTCCATGTTCCTCCTAGCAAAATGCATCACCTCAAACACCTCCACATTGAACATCATTGGCCACCTATCTACCCACTCTACCAACTTGTAAATGTCCGTTTGAAGCTCTACACTGTCCCCCTCTCTGTTTATCATTCTCCCAAGTTTTGTGCCATCCACAAACTCTGAAATGGTCCCCTGCACACCAATATCTCAATCATTTATATACATCAGGGAAATCCAGGGTTCCAATACTGACCCCTGGGGAACTCCACTACAATCCTACACACAGCCAGAAAAATATCCGTGAACTCTCTGTTTCCTATCCATCAGCCAATTCTGTATCCACATTTTGCTGGTCTGACTCGTCTGCCTATTCTCGGGAGCCTGAAAAAATTTTCCATTCAGCTTTATATCCAATTTTGGCTCAAAAGAAGCTGGGAGAGGGAGAGAGACAGAGAGAGAGAGAGAGAGAGAGGGCGAGATAGATGGGATGAAAGAGGTACAGAGATAGAAAGAGAGACATGGCGAGAGGGAGAGAGATGGGGGCGACAGAGAGAGGAGCAGAGCAACGGAGGAAAGGAGTGAGAGAGGGAGAGATAGCCGGAATGAGAGATAGAGAGACAGAGCGGCGGAGAGACAGGGTGAGAGAGAAAGAGAGCTGGGGCGAGTAGTGAGATAGAGAGAAGAGATAAAATGAAAGGAAAAGGGATGAGGTGAGAGAGAGAGAGGTGAAGAGAGGGGAGCGAGTGTTGTGTAAAGTGATGGGGTGAGAGAGAGAAACATAGAAATGTGGTAGAGTGGCAGAGAGATGGGGTGGAAGAGGGAGAGAATGAAAATGACGGTGAGAGAAAGAGAAAGTGTAGGGGGAAACTGAAAATGTTCAGAAATTAGTTAACATTATTGAGTGTAAAGAACAATATCCTGTGAGACATCCCTTCTCCATCTTTAAATTGGAGGGAGATCCTTTCACCATCTTTAAAATGGGGGGAGACCTCTTCCTCAACTTGTGATGTGGAAGTGCTGGAATCTAATCGAGGGGTTTGTGGGGTTTATATATAGAATAATGGATACCCGGGAGTCAGTTGCAGACTGGAATCTAATCGAGGGGTTTGTGGGGTTTACATATAGAATAATAGATACCAAGGATTGAGTTACAGACTGGAATCTAATTGAGGTGTTCAGGGGGTTTATATATATTATAATAATTACCCGGGAGTAAGTTACAGGCGGGAATCTAATCGAGGTGTCAGGGGGTTTATATATAGAATAATAGATACCAAGGATTGACTTACAGACTGGAATCTAATCGAGGGGTTCAGGGGGTTTATATATAGAATAACAGATACCCGGGAGTGAGTTACAGACTGGAATCTAATGGAGGGGTTTGGGGTGGTTTCTATATAGAATAACAGACACCCGGCAGTGAGTTACAGACTGGAATCTAACGGAGGGGTTCGTGGTAGTTTATATATAGAATAACAGTCACCCGGCAGTGAGTTACAGACTGGAATCTAACGGAGGGGTTCGTGGTAGTTTATATATAGAATAACAGTCACCCGGCAGTGAGTTACAGACTGGAATCTAATGGAGGGGTTTGGGGTGGTTCATATATAGAATAACAGATGCCCGGGAGTCAGTTACAGGCTGAAATTTAATCGAGGGGTTCGGGGTGGTTTATATATAAATCATGTAGATATAATATATATCGAATAAAAGATATCCGGGAGTGAGTTACAGAACGGAAACTCAGCGAGGGGATTGAGGGGTTTATATATAGAATAATAGATAACGGGAGAGAGTTACAGACTGGTATCTAATTGAAGGGTGCAGGGGTTTTATATATAGAATAATAGATACCCGGGAGTGAGTTACAGACTGGAATCTAATCGAGGGGTTCAGGGGGTTTATATATCGAATCATAGATACCCGGGATTGAGTTACAGGCTGGAATTTAATTAAAGGGTGCAGGGAGTTTATATATAGAATAATCGATACCCGGGATTGAGTTACAGACTGGAATCTAATCGAAGGGTTCAGGGGCTTTATATATAGAATAATAGATACCCGGGATTGAGTTACAGGCTGGAATCTAATTGAGGGGTTCAGGGGGTTTATATATAGAATAATAGATACCCGGGATTGAGTTACAGACTGGAATCTAATCGAGGGGTTCAGGGGGTTTCTCTATAGAATCATAGAAACCCGGGATTGAGTTACAGATGGCGATCTAATCGAGGGGTTCGGGGGGGTTTATATATAGAATAATAGATACCCGGGATTGAGTTACAGACTGCAATCTAATCGAGGGGTTCGGGGAGTTTATATATAGAATAATCGATACCCGGGATTGAGTTACAGACTGCAATCTAATCGAGGGGTTCAGTGGGTTTATATATAGAATAATAGATATGCGGGAGTGAGTTACAGCCTGGAATCTAATAGAGGGAATCAGGGGGTTTATATAGAGAATAATAGATACCCGGGATTGAGTTACAGGCTGGAATCTAATTCAGGGGTGCAGGGGGTTTATATATAGAATAATAGATACCCGGGATTGAGTAACAGACTGGAATCAAGAACAGTTGAAAATATCATTTTTCTTGTGATGTGCTGAAGTGCAGGTTACAGAGGCTGATTCATGGAATGGGTAGTGTGAGTTTTTAACCAGCTTTATCCCAAATATCAAATTTAACTGGAACTATTTGATGTTTTCTTAGTCTTGACACAAATAGATAGGGACTCTTTGGACCCTCACTGTTTGCAGCTTTTCACCATTTATAAGTTAACCTGTTCCATCCTTTTTAAAGTGGGCAGCCACACATTTGCCTACAATGAAATCCATCTTTCACTATTTCACCCATTCACTTAAGGTGTACATATCTCTTTGGAATTTGCAGTGCAGGTTACAGATTGGATTGGAACTTTCTGCTTTCTGAATCATTAGCCAAGTTTCACAGAGTTAAACATCAAAACTGACATTCAGAAACAGGAGAGGGCCCCACAACTTCAATTCTGTGATTCACTGGTATCTCATGATCTGTATCTTACAATATCTCTGCCCCCTTCATGTCTCTGAAGACTTGGGAAAGTGTTTCAGACATTCGGGAACCATTTCTCTCTCTCGGGATATTTCCTTTGAAGCATTTCATTGTCTCGGGATATTTACAATAAACGGCTTCTTCAAAGGTCATCATTAAAATTCACTCTTTAATCAACCAAATCCTGATGCCCATTCAGACTCCCTGGCCCTACATCCTATTGTTTCAAAGCTAACTTACATTTGACAATGTAGGAATGTGTGAATGCAAACACTTTCTTCACACGTTTCCACAATACTAAGGCTCACACTATTCAGGGTGAAATTTTCAAGACAACATTCATCAACTGACAGATTTCCAGCTCCAAATAGAAGCTTCAAGATACAGAAAGTGGTACAGAAATGAAACATCCGATTTATCTGAATCTGCATCCGTTATTGGACAGCGTGGGGTTAGATAGGAATTAAAGTTGTTATTAAATTGTCCCCATCAAACGCTGCCAGAACAGGTACAGCATGGGGTTTGATACAGAGTAAAGCTCCCTCAACACTTAAGTTATTAGGTTAAAAAGCCTCATTCTCCTTTGAATTAGATTTCAAAATAAATACAGTGTTCAAATTAAAAGTTCATCAGCTGGAGAAAATGGTAAAGCTCCAAATATTTTTCAACGTGCCTGGGTATAAACAACATTGTCCTGTCATATCGTTTATCCATGGAATCTAATCGAGGGATTTTGGGGATTTATATACAGAATAACATACCCGGGAGTGAGTTACAGACTGGAATCTAATCGAGGGGTTCGGGGTAGTTTATATATGTAATAACAGACACCCGGGAGTGAGTTACAGACTGGAATCTAATAGAGGTGTTTGGTGGGTTTATATATAGTGCCAATGTCACATTCCTGAGGAGTCAACTCTGTCAGAAATGTCCCAGTGCTTTGGGGACATAATATGGCCTCTGTGAACAAACCTAAAAGGCTGACTGGTGTTTGTGTCATTTATATAGATTCTGAGAGAGAGGAAGAGAGAGAGAGAGAGGAGAAGAGAGAGACTCACATCGAGAGGGAGACCGAGAGACAGAGATGGAAGGAAGGATAGTTATCATAGTACATTGGAAGAGGAAGATTCCATTTCTCCCCGCACACTGTTTCCGACATTCAATGAGATCCTGACTGATCCCTGATCTAACTACATATCTCTTTACACCTTCTTCTAACAAAAATCTATCAACCTCAGATTGAAACATTAACAAGAGACTTTGCATCAGTTGCCGTTTGCAGAAGATTGTTTCAAACTAAAGCTTTGACTACACTGTTCATCAAACACTCCCAACCCAAATACAGTATGGGGTTCGATACAGAGTCAAATTACCTCTGCTCTTTCCAAGAAATTTTTAATTGTAGATTTTTATTTTTAATTTTGGGATAACAGGACTGAAATTGTACGGCATCCCAGTGTGAGATTTAAACTCCTGTTTATTTCAATCTTTAGCTCAGGAATTCACAGTAAAACATGCAGAGAATTGAAACCTTCCTCATACAGTTGCCTGTTTGTTCCAGTGTTGGTATATTCCCTCTTTCTCTTGCGTTTTCACTTGTCTGAAGAAATTGAATTGTTGACATTGGATAATCATCCCTTTCCCATGAAAATGTAAACTCCTGGGAAACTGCAACAGACACAATCTAATGCAGTGAGCAAAATCCTGCACCATTATTCATCAATACCATTTCCTATCTCTGTAGAAACTCCCTTCCACTGACAGATTCTGAGATCCATACTCAATCTCAAAAACCACCACAGAAAAGTGACTGCTTATTTTAAACAGTGAATCTGAACTATTTGAAGTTCTGACTCAGACACAGAATCGCAGAAATTTTGACTCTGTGGGATGAAAATTAACAGAATAACTTTGCAACATACAGGTAACATCAATAGGATTTGACCATTTGATCAAGTCACCCCTGATGCTATTAAATTTCAGGGAATACAACCCGAGTTTGTGCAATCTCACTTTGCAATTTAACCCTTGGAATCCAGGTCTCATTCTGACAAAGCTGTGATGCACTCGAACTGTCTAAACTGTCCCTGGAGTGTCGGATTAACCCGGGTCACTCACATACACCCAGGTCAGGTTCAAGACTCACCTGTCTCATTCACTGAGACGCTCCTGTATCACTGGCCTTATTGTAGTCGGATGCCGCGTTGGGAGCAGGACAGGTAGACGGGATTAGGATGACTGCTCATGTGGAGGGTAAACATGAGGAATCTATCAGAGAATCAGAACAGATCAGGGAGAATCAAACAAGGAAACTGATGTTCAATTTATTAGGCCTGATTTGTGGATTGTTATTGTTTTGGGCGAGAATGTTGCCAACAAACACTCCCAGAGATGATGCAGCAGGGGCTAGAGACAGAGTAAAGCTCCCTCGATACTGTCCCCATCAAAAACTCCCAGGACAGGTACAGCACGGCGTTAGATACAGAGTAAAGCTCCCGCAACACTGTGGCCATCAAACACTCCCAGGGCAGGTACAGCACGGGGTTAGATACAGAGTATAGCTTCCTCTACACTGTCCCCATCAAACACTCCCAGGTCAAGTACAGCACGGGGTTAGATACAGAGTAAAGCTCCCTTGATACTGTAACCATCAAACACTCCCAGGACAGGTGCAGCACGGGGTTAGATACAGAGTAAAGCTCCCTCTATACTGTGCCCATCAAACAGTCCCTGGACAGGTACAGCACGGGGTTAGATACAGAGTAAAGCTCCCTCTATACTGTGCCCATCAAACACTCCCAGGACAGGTACAGCACGGGGTTAGAAACAGAGTAAAAGTCACTCGATACTGTCCCCATCAAACACTCCCAGGACAGGTACAGCACGGGGTTAGATACAGAGTAAAGCTCCCTCTATACTGTCCCCAACTAACACTCCCAGGACAGATACAGCACAGGGTTAAATATTGAATTAAGCTCCCTCCATACTGTTCCCATCAAACACTCGCAGAGAGAAATAGAGACTGAGATAAGGGTTAAGAAAGGATCTCCATCCTCCCTCACCAACTCTCTCTCATCCATAACTGGAGAGAGCATTGGAATGAGAGAGCACGGGGGGTGGTGGTGGGTGCGATGGTGCAGAGATAGTTTGGGGGGTGGAAGAGAAAGCGTGGGGTTGGCAGAGAGGGTGTGGGCCAAGATGATGATCAGAGAGAGAGTGCATGTGAGAGACAGAGATTGTGTGTGTGAGAGAGAGATGGTGTGTGTGCGTGGGAGATTGTGCGTGCAAGAGATAGAGTGTGAGAGCGAGCGTGTGAGAGGGATTGTGAAAGAGCGATTGCTTGTGAAAGGGAGAGAGTGAGAGAGAGTTGGAGTGAGAGGGTGAGAGAGTGCGAATGAGAGTGAGAGGGCTTTTGGGTGAGAGGTTTGGAGTGATAGGGAGGGAGAGTTGGGTTGAGAGAGTGGGGAAGGGAGGAAGAGAGGTTAGGGGTGAGAGGGAGAGAGCGTTGGGGTGAGAGAGAGAGTGAGTTGGGGTATGAGGGTGGGAGGTTTGGAGTGAGAGGGAGAGACTGTTGGGGTGAGAGGGAGAGAGAGTTGGGGTGAGTGGGAGAGCGGGTTGTGGTGAGAGGGAGAGAGGGTTGCATTGAGAGGGAGAGAAGTTTGGGGTGAGTGGGAGAGAGTTTTGGTGAGAGTTAGAGAGGGTTGTGCTGTGAGGTTGAGAGAGTTGGGGTGAGAGGGAGAGAGTGTTGGGGTGAGAGGGAGAGAACGATGGGGTGAGAGGGAGAGAGGTTTGGGGTGAGAGGGAGAGAAGGATGGGGTGAGAGGGAGAGAGGGTTGGGTGAGAGGGAGAGAGGGCTGGTGTAAGAGGGAATGAGGAGTTGGTGAGAGTGAGAGAGAGTTGGGGGGAGAGGGTGAGAGAGTGGGGATGAGAGTGAGAGAGCTTTTGGGTGAGTGGTTCGGGGTGATAGGGAGAGAGTGTTGGGGTAGGAGGTAGAGTGGGTGGGAGTGATAGGGAGAGAGAGTTGGGGAGATTGGGAGAGAGAGTTGGGGTGAGAGGGAGATAGAGTTTGGGTGAGAGGGAGATAATGTTGGGGTGAGAGGGAGAGTGGGGATGAGATGGTGAGTTGGTTGGTATGAGAGGGAGAATGTGTTGTGTTGTGAGGCAGAGAGGGTTGGAGTGAGAGGGAATGAGGGTTGGGGTGAGAGGGAATGAGGGTTGGGGTGAGAGGGAGACAGTGTTGGGGTGAGAGGGAGACAGTGTTGGGCTGAGAGAGAGACAGTGTTGGGGTGAGAGGGAGACAGTGTTGGGGTGAGAGGGAGACAGTGTTGGGGTGAGTGGGAGACAGTGTTGGGGTGAGAGGGAGACAGTGTTAGGGTGAGAGGGAGACAGTATTGGGGTGAGAGGGAGACAGTGTTGGGGTGAGAGGGAGACAGTGTTGGGGTGAGAGGGAGACAGTGTTGGGGTGAGAGGGAGACAGTGTTGGGGTGAGAGGGAGACAGTGTTGGGGTGAGAGGGAGACAGTGTTGGGGTGAGAGGGAGACAGTGTTGGGGTGAGAGGGAGACAGTGTTGGGGTGAGAGGGAGACAGTGTTGCGGTGAGAGGGAGACAGTGTTGGGGTGAGAGGGAGACAGTGTTGGGGTGAGAGGGAGACAGTGTTGGGGTGAGAGGGAGACAGTGTTGGGGTGAGAGGGAGACAGTGTTGGGGTGAGAGGGAGACAGTGTTGGGGTGAGAGGGAGACAGTGTTGGGGTGAGAGGGAGACAGTGTTGGGGTGAGAGGGAGACAGTGTTGGGGTGAGAGGGAGACAGTGTTGGGGTGAGAGGGAGACAGTGTTGGGGTGAGAGGGAGACAGTGTTGGGGTGAGAGGGAGACAGTGATGGGGTGAGAGGGAGACAGTGTTGTGGTGAGAGGGAGACAGTGTTGCGGTGAGAGGGAGACAGTGTTGCGGTGAGAGGGAGACAGTGTTGGGGTGAGATGGAGACAGTGTTGGGGTGAGAGGGAGACAGTGTTGGGGTGATAGGGAGACAATGTTGGGGTGAGAGGGAGACAGTATTGGGGTGAGAGGGAGACAGTGTTGGGGTGAGAGGGAGAGAGTGTTGGAGTGAGAGGGAGAGAGTGTTGGAGTGAGATGGTGAGATGGTTGGTGTGAGAGGGTGAATGGGGTGTGTTGAGAGGTAGAGAGGGTTGGAGTGAGAGGGAATGAGGGTTGGGGTGAGAGTGAGAGAATATTGGGGTGAGAGGGACAGAGTGTTGGGGTGAGAGGTAGATTATGTTGGGGTGAGAGGGAGAGAGTGTTGGGATGAGAGGGAGAGTGGGTTGGGGTGAGAGGGAGAGTGGGTTGGGGTGTGAGGGAGAGTGGGTTGGGGTGAGAGGGAGAGTGGGTTGGGGTGAGAGGGAGAGTGGGCTGGGGTGAGAGGGTGAGTGGGTTGGGGTGAGAGGGTGAGTGGGTTGGGGTGAGAGGGAGAGTGGGTTGGGGTGAGAGGGAGAGTGGGTTGGGGTGAGAGGGAGAGTGGGTTGGGGTGAGAGGGAGAGTGGGTTGGGGTGAGAGGGAGAGTGGGTTGGGGTGAGAGGGAGAGTGGGTTGGGTGAGAGGGTGAGTGGGTTGGGGTGAGAGGGAGAGTGGGTTGGGGTGAGAGGGAGAGTGGGTTGGGGTGAGAGGGAGAGTGGGTTGGGGTGAGAGGGAGAGTGGGTTGGGGTGAGAGGGAGAGTGGTTTGGGGTGAGAGGGAGAGTGGGTTGGGGTGAGAGGGAGAGTGGGTTGGGGACTGCGATTACTGCCATTGTTTTGGGGGTCTGTGTGAGATCAGGGTTTGGAACTGGGGTAACACAACCAACAGGGGAAAGAAATATAAATTTATTATTAAGCCAAAAATAAAGACAGGCCCTTGTTGAGACCATGTCTGTCCTGGGATTAACCCTCAGTGGACAGGAGCTGCAAATGGTACTGTGTTGTTATTAACATTCAATGGACAGGATCAGCAAGGGGTCCTGTCTGGAAAGAGAGAGGGAGAGGGAAAGCTGGAGTGACAGAGACAGGGAAATGCCACCCCCTCCCCCAGAAACGTCGTGTGTTCCCTGTTGCAGTTCAGGAAAAGCTGCAGGCCGTTTCTGCACAGGGGGATCCCACAGGCAGCAATGTAATGCTATCTGGATGGGAACAGGGAGACACATTTCCTTCCCCCAGCCTCATGCCTGCTGTAACCCTCCCTCTTCCCCCTCTCCCCCCCTCCCCGGGCACCATGTGTGCTCTGAGTCCGGACACATCCCCAGAAAGGCCTAAACTCCTTCCCTTCAAACCGGGAACAAGCTGCTGCTTCCTGGGGGAGACTTTTTGAAATCTCCGTCCCAGCATCGATTTTTACAAACCAGGCGTCCCCGGGAGGGTGTGACTGAGGCTTTTCTGCAGAGACTGGGAGCTGGGCACTGACTCCACACTGGAGACCCTCCCCTAACCCCCCCCAGACCCTGTGTCTCTTCCTCACCCTCAACCCCCTGCCTCTGTTTCACTGTCTTTTCCTGTTTCCCTCAATCTCCCCCCCCTCTCTCTGTTGTAACGTAGGGACACATCCTAGAGAGACTGAATTCAAAAGATGTTCCACCTCCAAATTCATCGCCCTGCCTAAAACACCAGCATTATTCAGGAATTAGCACAAACTTTTACACACTCTCACAGTTAGGACTTGGTAAAGGGCTTCTGAGGGACAGGAAATGAGTCCAATCAGCACATTTTTAATAAATTAACTGGTTGTGGCACAGTATGAAACACTGCAGGGAATTTGTGCACAGCAACATCCCACAAGGTGCAGCCAGCTCTGTTCAGCACTTTTTAAATGGCGCAATAT
This sequence comes from Cetorhinus maximus, assembly GCF_964194155.1. Lineage (NCBI taxonomy): Eukaryota > Metazoa > Chordata > Chondrichthyes > Lamniformes > Cetorhinidae > Cetorhinus > Cetorhinus maximus. Next base: position 199,521 of record NW_027596515.1, read on the forward strand.
TTACACAGAGAGAGGCAGCAAGTTGGAGAGGCGCTAAGACAGTGAAGACCCCCGACCATTTCAGAACCTCAGAAAGACTGAGCGCTTTGCAGTGAAAGAATGAATGTTTAAAATGCTCTCATTGTTAGTGAGTCACTTACTTCACTGTCCCTGGATTCATTTTCGCAATTCGGCCTTTTCTAAAAGATGTGACTGGGAGCTGGGCAGAGTCTACACATTGGAGACCCCCAGATCCTGTGTCTATTCACACCCCCTCCTCTTGTTTTGCTACCTCAGCCCCTCTGTTTCAACCCTCTTTCCAGACATTAAGGCAAACTTGTGGCATTCTAAACTATTATCTTAAATTGTTAATAAATACTGAGAAACAGACACAGACACGGGCTTTGCAGCAGCAGAAAGAATGTCAATCATTCCATCCCGGGGGTTTTTACTTCCAGATTCAGTTTTAGAAAATTCAGAATTCAAATTCACGACAGCAAATTGCGGGACTGAATGCCCGGATCCTTCAATATTCCAGGGAATACACGTGGAATTTATGTCTCCATACCTGTGTCTCTGTCACATTTAAAATACTAATGTTACATGAGTCAACTCTGTCCTAAGTGTCCCAGTGCTGTGGGGACATAAAATGGCCACTGTGAACAAACCTAAAATGGCTGCCTGGTGTTTGTAGACTAGATTCTCAGAGGAAGAGATTCAGGGAGAGAGGGAAAGAGAGCTGGGTAAGTGAGTGAGATAGAGAGAGGAGATCAAGCGATAAAAAAGTGATGACTTGAGAGAGAGAGATGAAGAGAGGGGAGCGATTTAGGGTAAAGGTATGGGGTGAGTTAGAGAAGCAGAGAAATGTATAGAGTGGCAGAGAGATGGGTTGGGAGAGGGAGAGAAGGAACGAGACAGGATGACAGAAAGAGAAAGTGTAGGGGGCAACTGGAAATGTTCAAAAATGTGTTAACATTATTGAGTGTAAAGAACAATATCCTGTGAGATATCCCTTCTCCACCTTAAAATTGGAGGGAGAGCCTTTAACCAACTTTAAGATGGGGGGAGACCCCTTCCTCAACTTGTGATGAGGAAGTGCTGGAATCTAATCTAGGGGTTTGTGGGGTTTATATATAGAATAAGAGATACCCAGGAGTGAGTTACAGACTGGAATCTAATCGAGGGGTTTGTGGGGTTTATATATAGAATAAGAGATACCCAGGAGTGAGTTACAGACTGGAATCTAATCGAGGGGTTCGGGGTGGTTTACATATAGAATAACAGATACCCGGGAGTGAGTTACAGACTGGAATCTAATCGAGAGGTTCGGGGTGGTTTATATATAGAATAAAAGATCCCCGGGAGTGAGTTACAGACTGGAATCTAATCGAGGGGTTCGGGGTGGTTTATATATAGAATAAAAGATCCCCGGGAGTGAGTTACAGACTGGAATCTAATCGAGGGGTTCGGGGTGGTTTATATATAGAATAAAAGATACCCGGGAGTGAGTTACAGACTGGAATCTAATCGAGGGGTTCGGGGTGGTTTATATATAGAATAACAGATACCCGGGAGTGAGTTACAGACTGGAATCTAATCGAGGGGCTCGGGGTGGATTATATATAGAATAACAGATACCCGGGAGTGAGTTACAGACTGGAATCTAATCGAGGGTTTCGGGGTGGATTATATATAGAATAACAGATACCCGGGAGTGAGTTACAGACTGGAATCTAATCGAGGGGTTCGGGATGGATTATATATAGAATAACAGATACCCGGGAGAGAGTTACAGACTGGAATCTAATCGAGGGGTTTGGGGTGGTTTATATCTTGAATAACAGATACCCGGGAGTGAGTTACAAACTGGAATCTAATCGAGGACTTCAGGGGGTTTATTTATAAAACAACAGATACCCGGGAGAGAGTTACAGACTGCAATCTAATCGAAGGGGTCGGGGTGTTTTATATATATAATAACAGATACCTGGGAGTGAGTTACAGGCTGGAATCTAAACAAGGGGTTCGGGGTGGTTTATATATATAATAACAGATACCCGGAGTGAGTTACAGGCTGGAATCTAAAAGAGGGGTTCGAGGTGGATTATATATAGAATAACAGATACCCGTGATGGAGTTACAGACTGGGATTGAATTGATGGGTTTGGTGGGTATATATATATATATATAGGCTGATAGATACCCGGGAATGAGTAACAGATTCGAATCTAATGGAGGATTTTTGGGATGGTTTAAATAAAGAAAATCAGATACCTGAGAGTGAGTTATAGACTGGAATCTGATCAAGAGTTTCGGGGATTTATAAATAGAATCACAGATACCCGAGCGTGAGTTACAGACTGGAATCTAATCGAAAGTTTCAGGGATTTATAAATAGAATCACTGATAGGCGAGAGTGAGTTACAGACTGGAATCTAATCTAGGGGTTTGCTGGGTTTATATATAGAATATCTGATACCCGGGAGTGGGTAACCTCTACACTTTCCCCATCAAACACTCCCAGGGCAGGTAAAGCACTGGGTTAGATACAGAGTAAAGCTCCCTCTACACTGTCCCCATCAAACACTCCCAGGACAGGTAAAGCAAGGGGTTAGATACAGAGTAAAGCTCCCTCTACACTGTCCCCATCAAACATTCCCATGACAGGAACAGGACAGGGTTAGATACAGAGTAAAGCTCCCTCTACACTGTTCCCATCAAACACTCCCAGGACAGGAACTGGACAGGGTTAGATATAGAGTAAAGCAACCTCTACACTTTCCCCATCAAACACTCCCAGGGCAGTTAAAGCACTGGGTTAGATACAGCGTAAAGCTCCCACTACACTGGCTCCATCATACACTCCCAGGGCAGGTACAGCACGGGGTTAGATACAGAGTAAATCTCCCTCTAACATGTCCCCATCAGACACTCCGAGGACTGGTACAGCACAGGGTTAGATACAGAGTAAAGCTCCCTCTACACTGTCCCCATCAAGCACTCACAGGGCAGGTACAGGACAGGGTTAGATACAGAGTAAATCACCCTCATCACCGTCCCCATCAAACACTCCCAGGGCAGGGACAGCACGGGGTTAGATACAGAGTTAAGCTTCCTCTACGCTGTCCCCATCAAACACTACCTGGACAGGTACAGCACGGGGTTATATACAGAGGAAAACTCCCTCTAAACTGTCCCCATCAAACACTCCCAGGACAGGTACAGCATGGGGTTAGATACAGAGTAAAGCTACCTCTACACCGTCCCCATCAAACACTCCCAGGACAGGTACAGCACGGAGTTAGATAAAGATTAAATCTCCCTCTACAACGCCCCCATCAAACACTCCCAGGACAGGTACAGCACAGGGTTGGATACAGAGTAAAACTCCCTCTCCACTGTCCCCAACAAACACTCCAAGGACAGAAACAGGACAGGGTTAGATACAGAGTAAACCTCCCTCTGCACTGTCCCCATCAAACACTCCCTGGACAGAAACAGGACAGGGTTAGATACAAAGTAAAGTTCCCTCTATACTGTCCCCTTCAAACACTCCCAGGACAGGAACAGGACAGGGTTAGATACAGAGTAAAGCTCCCTCTACACTTTCCCCATAAAACACTCCCAGGGCAGGTAAAGCACTGGGTTAGATATAGAGTAAAGATCCCTCTACACTGTCTTCATCAAACACTCCCAGGACTGGTACAGCACAGGGTTAGATACAGAGTAAAGCTCCCTCTATACTCTCCCCATCAAACACTCCCAGGACTGGTACAGCACGGGGTTAGATACAGAGTAAAGCTCCCACTACACTGTCCCCATCAACACTCCCAGGACAGGAACAGGACAGGGTTAGATACAGAGTTAAGCTACCTCTACACTTTCCCCATCAAACACTCCCAGGGCAGGTGAAGCACTGGGTTAGATAAAGAGTAAAGCTCCCTCTACACTGTATCGATCAAACACTCCCAGGAGTGGTACAGCAAAGGGTTAGATACAGAGTAAAGCTCCCACAATACTGTCCCCAGCATACACTCCCAGGACTGGTACAGCATGGGGTTAGATACAGAGTAAAGCTCCCTCTAACCTGTCCCCATCAAAAACTCCCAGGGCTGGTACAGGACAGGGTTATATACATAGTAAATCTCCCTCAATACTGTCCCCATCAAACACTCCCAGGACAGGTACAGCACGGGGTTAGATACAGAGTAAATCTCCCACGATACTGTCCCCATCAAACACTCCCAGGAAAGGTACAGCACAGGGTTAGATACAGATTAAAGGTCCCTCTACACCGTCCCCATCAAACACTCCCAGGGCAGGTACAGCACGTGGTTAGATACAGAATAAAGCTCCCTCTGCACTGTGCCCATCAAACACTCCCAGGACAGGTACAGCACGTGGTTAGATACAGAATAAAGCTCCCTCTGCACTGTCCTCATCAAACACTCCCAGGGCAAGTACAGCACGGGGTTAGATACAGAGTAAAGCTCCCTCTATACTGGCCCCATCAAACACTCCCAGGACAGGTACAGCACAGAGTTAGATACAGAGTAAAGCTTCCTCTACACTGTCCCCATCAATCACTCCCAGGACAGGTAAAGCACGGGGTAAGATACAGAGTAAAGCTCCCTCTATAATGTCCCCCTTAAACATTCCCTGGACAGGTACAGCACAGAGTTAGATACAGAGTAAAGCTTCCTCTACACTGTCCCCATCAATCACTCCCAGGACAGGTAAAGCACGGGGTAAGATACAGAGTAAAGCTCCCTCTATACTGTCCCCATCAATCACTCCCAGGACAGGTAAAGCACGGGGTAAGATACAGAGTAAAGCTCCCTCTATACTGTCCCCATCAAACACTCCCAGGACAGGAACAGGACAGGGTTAGATACAGAGTAAAGCTCCCTCTATACTGTCCACATCAAACACTCCCAGGACAGGAACAGCACAGAGTTAGATACACAGTAAAGCTTCCTCTACACTGTACCCATCAAACACTCCCAGGACAGGTAAAGCACTGGGTTAGATACAGAGTGAAACTTCCTCTACACTGTCCCAATCAAACACTCCCAGGACAAGTACAGCGATGGTATAGATACAGAGTAAAGTTACCTCAACACTGTCCCCATCAAACACTCCCAGGACAGGTAAAGCACTGGGTTAGATATAGAGTAAAGCTCCCTCTACATTGTCTCCATCAAACACTCCCAGGACAAGTACAGCACGCGGGTAGATACAGAGTAAAGCTCCCTCTACACTGTCCCCATCAAACACTCCCAGGACAGGAACAGGACAGGGTTAGATACAGTGTGAAGCTCCCTCTATACTGTCCCCATCAAACACTCCCAGGACAGGAACAGGACAGGGTTAGATACAGAGTAAAGCTACCTCTACACTTTCCCCATCAAACACTCCGAGGGCTGGTAAAGCACTGGGTTAGATACAGAGTAAAGCTCCCTCTACACTGTCCCCATCAAACACTCCCAGGACATGTACAGCACGGGGTTAGATACAGAGTAAAGCTCCCTCGATACTGTCCCCATCAAACACTCCCAGGACAGGTACGGCACGGGGTTAGATACAGAGTAAAGCTCACTCTACACTGTCCCCATCAAACACTCCTAGGACAGGAACAGGACAGGGTTTGATACAGAGTAAAGCTCCCTCTAGACTGTACCCATCAAACACTCCCAGGGCAGCTACAGCACGGGGTTAGATACAGAATAAAGCTCCCTCTGCACTGTCCCCATCAAACAATCCGAGGGCAAGCACAGCACGGGGTTAGATGCAGAGTAAAGCTCACTCTATACTGTCCCCATCAAACACTCCCAGGACTGGTACAGCATGGGGTTAGATACAGAGAAAAGCTCCCCCTACACTGTGGCCATGATACACTCCCAGGGCAGGTAAAGCACTAGGTTAGATACAGAGTAAATCTCCCTCTACACAGTCTCCAACAAACACTCCCAGGACTGGTACCACACAGGGTTAGATACAGAGTAAAGCTCCCTCTATATTCTCCACATGAAACACTCCCAGGACAGGTAATGCACTGGGTTAGATACAGAGTAAAGCTCCCTCAACACTGTCCCCATCAACCACTCCCAGGACAGGTAGAGCACGGTGTTAGATACAGAGTAAATCTCCGTCTACACCGTCCCCATCAAACACTCCCAGGGCAGGAAAAGCACTGGGTTAGATAGAGAGTAAATCTCCCTCAATAATGTCCCCATCAAACACTCCCAGGACAGGTACAGCACGGGGTTAGATACAGAGTACAGCTCCCTCGATACTGTCCCCATCAAACACTCCCAGGGCAGGTACAGCACGGCGCTAGATACAGTGTAAAGCTCCCTCGATACTGTCCCCATCAAACACTCCCAGGACAGGTACAGCACGGGGCTAGATACAGAGTAAAGCTCCCTCTACACTGGGCCCCTCAGTTCCTCTCAGGATTTGACCATTTGATCACGTCACCCCGGATGCTACTAAATTTCAAGGAATACAACCCGTGTTTGTGCAATCTCACTTTGCAATTTAACCCTTGGAATCCAGGTCTCATTCTGGCAAAGCTGTGATGCACTCGAACTGTCTAAACTGTCCCTGGAGTGTCGGATTAACCCGGGTCACTCACATACACCCAGGTCAGGTTCAAGACTCACCTGTCTCACTCGCTGAGACGCTCCTGTATCACTGGCCTTATTGTAGTCGGATGCTGCGTTGGGAGCAGGACAGGTAGACGGGATTAGGATGACTGCTCATGTGGAGGGTAAACATGAGGAATCTATCAGAGAATCAGAACAGACCAGGAAGAATCAAACAAGGAAATTCATGTTCAATTTGTTAAGCCCTGCTTTGTGGAATGTTTTTGTTTTTGATGAGAATGTTGCCAGCAACCATTCCCAGAGATGATGCAGCAGGGGCTAGATACAGAGTAAAGCTCCCTCGATACTGTACCCATCAAACACTCCAACGACAGGTACAGCACGGGGATATATACAGAGTAAAGCTCCCTCGATACTGTCTCCATCAAACACTCGCAGGACAGGTACAGTACGGGGTTAGATACAGAGTAAATAGAGACTGAGAAACGGATTGAGAAGGGATCTCCGTCCTGCCTCACCAACTCTCTCTCATCCAAAACTGGAGAGAGCATGGGAATGAGAGAGCACGGGGGTGGGGATGGTGGGTGGGATGGTGCAGAGATAGTTTGGGGAGTGGGAGAGAAAGCGTGGGGTTGGCAGAGAGGGTGTGGGCCAAGATGCGTGGGAGATTGTGTGTGCAAGAGATAGAGTGTGAGAGTGAGCGTGTGAGAGGGATTGTGAAAGTGGGATTGCACGTGAAAGGGAGAGAGTGAGAGAGAGTTGGGGTGAGAGGGTGAGAGAGTGCGGATGAGAGTGAGAGAGCTTTTGGGTGAGAGGTTTGGGGTGATAGGGAGGGAGAGTCGGGTGAGAGAGTGGGGAAGGGAGGGAGAGAGGTTTGGGGTGAGAGGGAGAGAGGGTTGGGGTGAGAGAGAGAGAGTGAGTTGGGGTATGAGGGTGGGAGGTTTGGGGTGAGAGGAAGAGACTGTTGGGGTGAGAGGGAAAGAGAGTTGTGGTGAGAGGGACAGCGGGTTCTGGTGAGATGGAGAGAGGGTTGCATTGAGAGGGACAGAAGTTTGGGGTGAGTGGGAGAGAGTTTTGGTGAGAGTTAGAGAGGGTTGTGCAGAGAGGGAGAGAAGGATGGGGTGAGAGGGAGAGAGGGTTGGGTGAGAGGGAGAGAGGGTTGGTGTAAGAGGGAATGAGGAGATGGTGAGAGTGAAAGAGAGTTGGGGGGAGAGGGTGAGAGAGTGGGGATGATATTGAGAGAATTTTGGGTGAGTGGTTTGGGGTGATAGGGAGAGAGTGTTGGGGTGATTGGGAGAGAGAGTTGGGGAGATTGGGAGAGAGAGTTGGGGAGATTGGGAGAGAGAGTTGGGGAGATTGGGAGAGAGAGTTGGGGAGATTGGGAGAGAGAGTTGGGGTGAGAGGGAGATAGAGTTGGGGTGAGAGGGAGATAGTGTTGGGGTAAGAGGGAGAGTGGGGATGAGATGGTAAGTTGGTTGGTGTGAGAGGGAGAATGGGTTGTGTTGAGAGGCAGAGAGGGTTGGAGTGAGAGGGAATGAGGGTTGGGGTGAGAGGGAATGAGGGTTGGGGTGAGAGGTAGACAGTGTTGGGGTGAGAGGGAGACAGTGTTGGGGTGAGAGGGAGACAGTGTTGGGGTGAGTGGGAGACAGTGTTGGGGTGAGAGGGAGACAGTGTTGGGGTGAGAGGGAGACAGTGTTGGGGTGAGAGGGAGACAGTGTTGGGGTGAGAGGGAGAGAGTGTTGGGGTGAGAGGGAGAGAGTGTTGGGGTGAGAGGAAGAGAGGGTTGGGGTGAGAGGGAGAGAGGGTTGGGGTGAGAGGGAGAGAGGGTTGGGGTGAGAGGGAGAGAGAGTTTGGATGAGTGGGAGAGAGAGTTTGGGATCAGGGGATTTATATAGAGAATAGTAGTTACCCGGGATTGAGTTACAGGCTGGAATCTAATTGAGGGGTGCAGGGGGTTTATATATAGAATAATCGATACCCGGGATTGAGTAACAGACTGGAATCAAGAACAGTTGAAAATATCATTTTTCTTGTGGTGTGCTGAAGTGCAGGTTACAGAGGCTGATTCATGGAATGGGTAGTGTGAGTTTTTAACCAGCTTTATCCCAAATATCAAATTTAATTTCTCATTGGAACTGTTTGATGTTATCTTAGTCTTGACACAAATGGATAGGGACTCTTTGGACCCTCACTGTTTGCAGCCTTTCACCATATATAATGTAACCTGTTCCATCCTTTTTAAAGTGAGGAGCCACACATTTGCCTACAATGAAATCCATCTTTCACTATTTCACCTATTCACTTAAGGTGTACATATCTCTTTGGAATTTGCAGTGCAGGTTACAGATTGGATTGGAACTTTCTGCTTTCTGAATCATTAGCCAAGTTTCACAGAGTTAAACATCAAAACTGACATTCTGAAACAGGAGAGGGCCCCACAACTTCAATTCAGTGATTCTCCAGCATCTCATGATCTGTATCTTACAATATCTCTGCCCCCTTTATGTCTCTGAAGACTTGGGAAAGTGTTTCAGACATTGGGGAACCATTTCTCTCTCTCGGGATATTTCCTTTGAAGCATTTCATCGTCTCGAGACATTTACAGTAAACGGCTTCTTCAAAGGACATCATTAAAATTCACTCTTTAATCAACCAAATCCTGTTGTCCATTCAGACTCCCTGGCCCTACATCCTATTGTTTCAAAGCTAACTTACAATTCACAATGTAGGAATGTGTCAATGCAAACACTTTCTTCACACGTTTCCACAATACTAAGGCTGACACTATTCAGGGTAAAATTTTCAAGACAACATTCATCAACTGAGAGATTTCCAACTCCAAATGGAAGCTTCAAGGTACAGAAAGTGACACAGAAATGAAACATCCCATTGATTTGTTTCTGCCTCCGTTATTGGACAGCGTGGGGTTAGATAGGAATTAAAGTTGTTCTTAAATTGTCCCCATCAAACGCTCCCAGAACAGGTAAAGCATGGGGTTTGATACAGCGTAAAGCTCACTCAACACTTGAGTTCTGAGATTAAAAAGCCTCATTCTCCTTTGAATTAGATTTCAAATTAAAAACAGTGTTCAAATTAAAAGGTCATCAGCTGGAGAAAAGGCTAAAGCTTCAAATTCCCTTTTCTATCGCTCAACTGCCAGTGTCTCTCTCTCGGCCGTTGTGCTCTTTCTCCCTCCCTGTCTCTCTCTGTCTCTCTCTATCTCTCTCTATCTCTCTGCCCCACACCCCCAGACCCTCTTTTGCGCCATAATAGGATGTGAGGTTGAAGGGAAAATATTTTCAGGGTTCCGGGGAAATGGAGGACGAGTGAAACCAGTGAAAATTTTCTTGCAGAATGTCAACAGAAATTCACAGAGTGAAGGTTGAGGGAAATAACAGACACCTGGGAGTGAGTTACAGACTGGAATCTAATAGAGGTGTTTGGTGGTTTTATATATAGTGCCAACGTCACATTCCTGAGGAGTCAACTCTGTCAGAAATGTCCCAGTGCTTTGGGGACATAATATGGCCTCTGTGAACAAACCTAAAATGCTGACTGGTGTTTGTGTCATTTATATAGATTCTGAGAGAGAGGAAGAGAGAGAGAGAGAGAGAGACAGACCGAGCGAGTGAGAAGAGAGAGACTCACATCGAGAGGGAGACCGAGAGACAGAGATTGAAGAAAGGATATTTATCATAGCACATGGGAAGAGGAAGATGCCATTTCTCCACACACCCTGTTTCCGACATTCAATGAGATCCTGACTGATCTCTGATCTAACTACATATCTCTTTGCGCCTTTGCCTAACAAAAATCTATCAGCCTCAAATTGAAACATGAACAAGAGACTTTGGATCAATTGCCGTTTGCAGAAGATTGTTTCAAACTAAAGCTTTGACTACACTGTTCATCAAACACTCCCAACCCAAATACAGTATGGGGTTCGATACAGAGTCAAAATACCTCTGCTCTTTCCAAGAAATTTTTAATTGTAGATTTTTATTTATAATTTTAGGGTAACAGGACTGAAATTGTACGGCATTCCAGTGTGAGATTTAATCTCCTGTTGATTTCAATCTTTAGCTCAGGAATTCACAGTAAAACATGCAGAGAATTGAAACCTTCCTCATACAGTTCCCTGTTTGTTCCAGTGTTGGTATATTCCCTCTTTCTCTTGCGTTTTCACTTGTCTGAAGAAATTGAATTGTTGACATTGGATAATCATCCCTTTCCCATGAAAATGTAAACTCCTGGGAAACTGCAACAGACACAATCTAATGCAGTGAGCAAAATCCTGCACCTTTATTCATCAATACCATTTCCTATCTCTGTAGAAACTCCCTTCCACTGACAGATTCTGAGATCCATACTCAATCTCAAAAACCACCACAGAAAAGTGACTGCTTATTTTAAACAGTGAATCTGAACTATTTGAAGTTCTGACTCAGACACAGAATCGCAGAAATTTTGACTGTGGGATGAAAATTAACAGAATAACTTTGCAACATACAGGGAACATCAATAGGATTTGACCATTTGATCAAGTCACCCCTGATGCTATTAAATTTCAGGGAATACAACCCGAGTTTGTGCAATCTCACTTTGCAATTTAACCCTTGGAATCCAGGTCTCATTCTGACAAAGCTGTGATGCACTCGAACTGTCTAAACTGTCCCTGGAGTGTCGGGTTAACCCGGGTCACTCACATACACCCAGGTCAGGTTCAAGACTCACCTGTCTCACTCACTGAGACGCTCCTGTATCACTGGCCTTATTGTAGTCGGATGCCGCGTTGGGAGCAGGACAGGTAGACGGGATTAGGATGACTGCTCATGTGGAGGGTAAACATGAGGAATCTATCAGAGAATCAGAACAGATCAGGGAGAATCAAACAAGGAAACTGATGTTCAATTTATTAGGCCTGATTTGTGGATTGTTATTGTTTTGGGCGAGAATGTTGCCAACAAACATTCCCAGAGATGATGCAGCAGGGACTAGATACAGAGTAAAGCTCCCTCGATACTGTCCCCATCAAACACTCCCAGGACAGGTACAGCACGGCGTTAGATACAGAGTAAAGGTCCCGCTACACTGTGGCCATCAAACACTCCCAGGGCAGGTACAGCACGGGGTTAGATACAGAGTAAAGCTTCCTCTACACTGTCCCCATCAAACACTCCCAGGACAGGTACAGCACGGGGTTAGATACAGAGTAAAGCTCCCTCTACACTGTGCCCATCATGCACTCCAAGGGCAGGTATAGCACGGGGTTAGATACAGAATAAAGCTCCCTCTACACTGTCCCCATCAAACACTCCCAGGTCAAGTACAGCACGGGGTTAGATACAGAGTAAAGCTCCCTTGATACTGTAATCATCAAACACTCACAGGACAGGTGCAGCACGGGGTTAGATACAGAGTAAAGCTCCCTCGATATTGTCCCAATCAAACACTCCCAGGACAGGTACAGCACGGGGTTAGAAACAGAGTAAAGAAAACTCGATACTGTCCCCATCAAACACTCCCAGGACAGGTACAGCACGGGGTTAGATACAGAGTAAAGGTCACTCGATACTGTCCCCATCAAACACTCCCAGGACAGGTACAGCACGGGGTTAGATACAGAGTAAATTTCCCTCTAACCTGTCCCCATCAAACACTCCCAGGACTGGTTCAGCATGGGGTTAGATACAGAGTAAAGCTCCCTCTACACCGTCCCCATCAAACACTCCCAGGGCAGGTACAGCACAGCGTTAGATACAGAGTAAACCTCCCTCTACACTGTCCCCATCAAACACTCCCAGGACAGGTACAGCAAGGGTTAGATACAGAGTAAAGCTCCCTCTACACTGTCCCCATCAAACACTTCCAGGACAGATACAGTACAGGGTTAGATACAGAGTAAAGCTCCCTCTATACTGTGCCCATCAAACACTCACAGGACAGGTACAGCACGGGGTTAGATACAGAGTAAAGCTCCCTCTATACTGTGCCCATCAAACACTCCCAGGACAGGTACAGCACGGGGTTAGAAACAGAGAAAAGGTCACTCGTTACTGTCCCCATCAAACACTCCCAGGACAGGTACAGCACGGGGTTAGATACAGAGTAAAGCTCCCTCTACACTGTGCCCATCATGCACTCCAAGGGCAGGTATAGCACGGGGTTAGATACAGAATAAAGCTCCCTCTACACTGTCCCCATCAAACACTCCCAGGTCAAGTACAGCACGGGGTTAGATACAGAGTAAAGCTCCCTTGATACTGTAACCATCAAACACTCCCAGGACAGGTGCAGCACGGGGTTAGATACAGAGTAAAGCTCCCTGGATATTGTCCCAATCAAACACTCCCAGGACAGGTACAGCACGGGGTTAGAAACAGAGTAAAGAAAACTCGATACTGTCCCCATCAAACACTCCCAGGACAGGTACAGCACGGGGTTAGATACAGAGTAAAGGTCACTCGATACTGTCCCCATCAAACACTCCCAGGACAGGTACAGCACGGGGTTAGATACAGAGTAAATTTCCATCTAACCTGTCCCCATCAAACACTCCCAGGACTGGTTCAGCACGGGGTTAGATACAGAGTAAAGCTCCCTCTACACCGTCCCCATCAAACACTCCCAGGGCAGGTACAGCACAGCGTTAGATACAGAGTAAAGCTCCCTCTACAATGTCCCCATCAAACACTCCCAGGACAGGTACAGCAAGGGTTAGAAACAGAGTAAAGCTCCCTCTACACTGTCCCCATCAAACACTTCCAGGACAGATACAGTACAGGGTTAGATACAGAGTAAAGCTCCCTCTATACTGTGCCCATCAAACACTCCCAGGACAGGTACAGCACGGGGTTAGATACAGAGTAAAGCTCCCTCTATACTGTGCCCATCAAACACTCCCAGGACAGGTACAGCACGGGGTTAGAAACAGAGTAAAGCTCCCTCTACACTGTCCCCATCAAACGCTCCCAGGCCAGGTACAGCACGGGGTTAGATACAGAGTAAAGCTCCCTCTATACTGTCCCCAACTAACACTCCCAGGACAGGTACAGCACAGGGTTAAATATAGAATTAAGCTCCCTCCATACTGTTCCCATCAAACACTCGCAGAGAGAAATAGAGACTGAGAAACGGGTTAAGAAAGGATCTCCATCCTCCCTCACCAACTCTCTCTCATCCATAACTGGAGAGAGCATTGGAATGAGAGAGCACGGGGGGGTGGTGGTGGGTGCGATGGTGCAGAGATAGTTTGGGGGGTGGAAGAGAAAGCGTGGGGTTGGCAGAGAGGGTGTGGTCCAAGATGATGATCAGAGAGAGAGTGCATGTGAGAGACAGAGATTGTGTGTGTGAGAGAGAGATGGTGTGTCTGCGTGGGAGATTGTGCGTGCAAGAGATAGAGTGTGAGAGCGAGCGTGTGAGAGGGATTGTGAAAGAGAGATTGCTTGTGAAAGGGAGAGAGTGAGAGAGAGTTGGAGTGAGAGGGTGAGAGAGTGCGAATGAGAGTGAGAGAGCTTTTGGGTGAGAGGTTTGGAGTGATAGGGAGGGAGAGTTGGGGTGAGAGAGTGGGGAAGAGAGGGAGAGAGGTTAGGGGTGAGAGGGAGAGAGGGTTGGGGTGAGAGAGAGAGTGAGTTGGGGTATGAGGGTGGGAGGTTTGGAGTGAGAGGGAGAGACTGTTGGGGTGAGAGGGAGAGAGAGTTGGGGTGAGTGGGAGAGCGGGTTGTGGTGAGAGGGAGAGAGGGTTGCATTGAGAGGGAGAGAAGTTTGGGGTGAGTGGGAGAGAGTTTTGGTGAGAGTTAGAGAGGGTTGTGCTGTGAGGTTGAGAGAGTTGGGGTGAGAGAGAGAGAGTGTTGGGGTGAGAGGGAGAGAACGATGGGGTGAGAGGGAGAGAGGTTTGGGGTGAGAGGGAGAGAAGGATGGGGTGAGAGGGAGAGAGGGTTGGGTGAGAGGGAGAGAGGGTTGGTGTAAGAGGGAATGAGGAGTTGGTGAGAGTGAGAGAGAGTTGGGTGGAGAGGGTGAGAGAGTGGGGATGAGAGTGAGAGAGCTTTTGGGTGAGTGGTTCGGGGTGATAGGGAGAGAGTGTTGGGGTAGGAGGTAGAGTGGGTGGGAGTGATAGGGAGAGAGAGTTGGGGAGATTGGGAGAGAGAGTTGGGGTGAGAGGGAGATAGAGTTTGGGTGAGAGGGAGATAATGTTGGGGTGAGAGGGAGAGTGGGGATGAGATGGTGAGTTGGTTGGTATGAGAGGGAGAATGTGTTGTGTTGTGAGGCAGAGAGGGTTGGAGTGAGAGGGAATGAGGGTTGGGGTGAGAGGGAATGAGGGTTGGGGTGAGAGGGAGACAGTGTTGGGGTGAGAGGGAGACAGTGTTGGGGTGAGAGAGAGACAGTGTTGGGGTGAGAGGGAGACAGTGTTGGGGTGAGTGGGAGACAGTGTTGGGGTGAGAGGGAGACAGTGTTGGGGTGAGAGTGAGACAGTATTGGGGTGAGAGGGAGACAGTGTTGGGGTGAGAGGGAAACAGTGTTGGGGTGAGAGGGAGACAGTGTTGGGGTGAGAGGGAGACAGTGTTGGGGTGAGAGGGAGACAGTGTTGGGGTGAGAGGGAGACAGTGTTGGGGTGAGAGGGAGACAGTGTTGGGGTGAGAGGGAGACAGTGTTGGGGTGAGAGGGAGACAGTGTTGGGGTGAGAGGGAGACAGTGTTGGGGTGAGAGGGAGACAGTGTTGGGGTGAGAGGGAGACAGTGTTGGGGTGAGAGGGAGACAGTGTTGGGGTGAGAGGGAGACAGTGTTGGGGTGAGAGGGAGACAGTGTTGGGGTGAGAGGGAGACAGTGTTGGGGTGAGAGGGAGACAGTGTTGGGGTGAGAGGGAGACAGTGTTGGGGTGAGAGGGAGACAGTGTTGGGGTGAGAGGGAGACAGTGTTGGGGTGAGAGGGAGACAGTGTTGGGGTGAGAGGGAGACAGTGTTGGGGTGAGAGGGAGACAGTGTTGGGGTGAGAGGGAGACAGTGTTGGGGTGAGAGGGAGACAGTGTTGGGGTGAGAGGGAGACAGTGTTGGGGTGAGAGGGAGAGAGTGTTGGAGTGAGAGGGAGAGAGAGTGGGGATGAGATGATGAGATGGTTGGTGTGAGAGGGTGAATGGGGTGTGTTGAGAGGTAGAGAGGGTTGGAGTGAGAGGGAATGAGGGTTGGGGTGAGAGGGAGAGAATATTGGGGTGAGAGGGACAGAGTGTTGGGGTGAGAGGTAGATTATGTTGGGGTGAGATGGAGAGAGTGTTGGGGTGAGAGGGAGAGTGGGTTGGGGTGAGAGGGAGAGTGGGTTGGGGTGAGAGGGAGAGTGGGTTGGGGTGTGAGGGAGAGTGGGTTGGGGTGAGAGGGAGAGTGGGTTGGGGTGAGAGGGAGAGTGGGTTGGGGTGAGAGGGAGAGTGGGTTGGGGTGAGAGGGAGAGTGGGTTGGGGTGAGAGGGAGAGTGGGTTGGGGTGAGAGGGAGAGTGGGTTGGGGTGAGAGGGTGAGTGGGTTGGGGTGAGAGGGAGAGTGGGTAGGGGTGTGAGGGAGTGAGTGTTGGGGTGAGAGGGTGAGTGGGTTGGGGTGAGAGGGAGAGCGGGTTGGGGTGAGAGGGTGAGTGGGTTGGGGTGAGAGGGAGAGTGGGTTGGGGTGAGACGGAGAGTGGGTTGGGGTGAGAGGGAGTGTGTGTTGGGGTGAGAGGGAGAGTGGGTTGGGGTGAGAGGGAGAGCGGGTTGGGGTGAGAGGGAGAGTGGGTTGGGGTGAGAGGGAGAGAGGGTTTGGGTGAGAGGGAGAGTGGGTTGGGGTGAGAGGGATAGTGGGTTGGGGTGAGAGGGAGAGTGGGTTGGGGTGAGAGGGTGAGTGGGTTGGGGTGAGAGGGAGAGTGTGTTGGGGTGAGAGGGAGAGTGGGTTGGGGTGAGAGGGAGAGTGGGCTGGGGTGAGAGGGAGAGTGGGTTGGGGTGAGAGGGAGAGTGGGTTGGGGTGAGAGGGAGAGTGGGTTGGGGTGAGAGGGAGAGCGGGTTGGGGTGAGAGGGAGAGCGGGTTGGGGTGAGAGGGAGAGTGGGTTGGGGTGAGAGGGAGAGTGGGTTGGGGTGAGAGGGAGAGTGGGTTGGTGTGAGAGGGAGAGTGGGTTGGAGTGAGAGGGAGAGTGGGTTGGGGACTGCGATTACTGCCAGTGTTTTGGCGGTTTGTGTGAGATCAGGGTTTGGAACTGGGGTAACACAACCAACAGGGGAAAGAAATATAAATTTATTATTAAGCCAAAAATAAAGACAGGCCCTTGTTGAGACCATGTCTGTCCTGGGATTAACCCTCAGTGGACAGGAGCTGCAAATGGTAGTGTGTTGTTATTAACATTCAATGGACAGGATCAGCAAGGGGTCCTGTCTGGAAAGAGAGAGGGAGAGGGAAAGCTGGAGTGACAGAGACAGGGAAATGCCACCCCCTCCCCCAGAAACGTCGTGTGTTCCCTGTTGCAGTTCAGGAAAAGCTGCAGGCCGCTTCTGCACAGGGGGATCCCACAGGCAGCAATGTAATGCTATCCGGATGGGAACAGGGAGACACATTTCTTTCCCCAGCCTCATGCCTGCTGTAACCCTCCCTCTTCCCCCTCTCCCCCCCTCCCCGGGCACCACGTGTGCTCTGAGTCCGGACACATCCCCAGAAAGGCCTAAACTCCTTCCCTTCAAACCGGGAACAAGCTGCTGCTTCCTGGGGGAGACTTTTTGAAATCTCCGTCCCAGCATCAATTTTTACAAACCAGGCGTCCCCGGGAGGGTGTGACTGAGGCTTTTCTGCAGAGACTGGGAGCTGGGCACTGACTCCACACTGGAGACCCTCCCCTAACCCCCCCCCAAGACCCTGTGTCTCTTCCTCACCCCCAACCCCCTGCCTCTGTGTCACTGTCTTTTCCTGTTTCCCTCAATCTCCCCCCTCTCTCTCTGTTGTAACGTAGGGACACATCCTAGAGAGACTGAATTCAAAAGATGTTCCACCTCCAAATTCATCGCCCTGCCTAAAACACCAGCATTATTCAGGAATTAGCACAAACTTTTACACACTCTCACAGTTAGGACTTGGTAAAGGGCTCCTGAGGGACAGGAAATGAGGCCAATCAGCACATTTTTAATAAATTAACTGGTTGTGGCACAGTATGAAACACTGCAGGGAATTTGTGCACAGCATGATCCCACAAGGTGCAGCCAGCTCTGTTCAGCACTTTTTAATGGGGCAATATTTACACAGAGAGAGGCAGCAAGTTGGAGAGGCGCTAAGACAGTGAAGACCCCCGACCCTTTCAGAACCTCAGAAAGACTGAGCGCTTTGCAGTGAAAGAATGATTGTTTAAAATGCTCTCATTGTTAGTGAGTCACTTACTTCACTGTCCCTGGATTCATTTTCGCAATTCGGCCTTTTCTAAAAGATGTGACTGCGTGCTGGGCAGAGTCTACACATTGGAGACCCCCAGATCCTGTGTCTATTCACACCCCCTCCTCTTGTTTTGCTACCTCAGCCCCTCTGTTTCAACCCTCTTTCCAGACATTAAGGCAAACTTGTGGCATTCTAAACTATTATCTTAAATTGTTAATAAATACTGAGAAACAGACACAGACACGGGCTTTGCAGCAGCAGAAAGAATGTCAATCATTCCATCCCGGGGGTTTTTACTTCCAGATTCAGTTTTAGAAAATTGAGAATTCAAATTCACGACAGCAAATTGTGGGACTGAATGCCCGGATCCTTCAATATTCCAGGGAATACACGTGGAATTTATGTCTCCATACCTGTGTCCCTGTCACATTTAAAATACTAATGATACATGAGTCAACTCTGTCCTAAGTGTCCCAGTGCTGTGGGGACATAAAATGGCCACTGTGAACAAACCTAAAATGGCTGCCTGGTGTTTGTAGACTAGATTCTCAGAGGAAGAGATTCAGGGAGAGAGGGAAAGAGAGCTGGGTAAGTGAGTGAGATAGAGAGAGGAGATCAAGCGATAAAAAAGTGATGACTTGAGAGAGAGAGAGATGAAGAGAGGGGAGCGAGTTAGGGTAAAGATATGGGGTGAGTTAGAGAAGCAGAGAAATGTATAGAGTGGCAGAGAGATGGGTTGGGAGAGGGAGAGAAGGAACGAGACAGGATGACAGAAAGAGAAAGTGTAGGGGGCAACTGGAAATGTTCAAAAATGTGTTAACATTATTGAGTGTAAAGAACAATATCCTGTGAGATATCCCTTCTCCACCTTAAAATTGGAGGGAGAGCCTTTAACCAACTTTAAGATGGGGGGAGACCCCTTCCTCAACTTGTAATGAGGAAGTGCTGGAATCTAATCTAGGGGTTTGTGGGGTTTATATATAGAATAAGAGATACCCAGGAGTTAGTTACAGACTGGAATCTAATCGAGGGGTTTGTGGGGTTTATATATAGAATAACAGATACCCGGGAGTGAGTTACAGACTGGAATCTAATCGAGGGGTTCGGGGTGGTTTATATATAGAATAACATACCCGGGAGTGAGTTACAGGCTGGAATCTGATCGAGGGGTTCGGGGTGGTTAATATACAGGATAACAAATACCCGGGAGTGAGTTACAGACTGGAATCTAATGTAGAGGTTCGGGGTGGATTATATATAGAATAACAGATAACCGGGAGTGAGTTACAGACTGGAATCTAATAGAGGGGATCAGGAGGTTTATATAGATAATAATAGATACCCGGGATCGAGTTAGCGGCTGGAATATAATGGATGGGTTCAGGGGGTTTATATATAGAATAATAAATACGCGGTTTTGAGTTCCAGACTGGAATCAAGAACAGTTGAAAATATCATTTACTTGTGATGTGCTGAAGTGCAGGTTACAGAGGCTGATTCATTGAATGTGTAGTGTGAGTTTTTAACCAGCTTTATCCCAAATATCAAATTTAATTTCTCATTGGAACTGTTTGATGTTTTCTTAGTCTTGGCAAATGGATAGGGACTCTTTGGGCCCTCACTGTTTGCAGCTTTTCACCATTTATAATGTAATCTGTTCCACATAAACAGAGTTTCTCCATCTTTAAAATGGAAGGAGATATCTGTGTCTCTGTCACGTTGAAAGGACTAATTTACCATTCGTGATGAGTCAACTCTGTCATAAATGTCCCAGTGCTGTGGGCACATAAAATGGCCACTGTGAACAAACCTAAAATGGCTGCCTGGTGTTTGGGGATTTTTCTTACAGAATCTGACAGGGGGAGAAAGAGAGAGAGAGAGAGAGAGAGCAGACGCGGAATGAGGGAATGTTAAAGAGAGAGACACAGAGTGACAGGGGATGAACAGGCAGACGATCAAAGAATGATATTGGTCATAACATTGGGACATTTCTGACTGAGTTGAATTATGGCAAACTAGTGGCATTCTATCCTATTATCTTGAATTGTTAATAAATACTGAGAAACAAACACAGACACGGGCTTTACAGCAGCAGAAAGAATGTGAATCATTCCATCCCGGTGGTTTTTACTTCCAGTTTCAGTTTTAGAAAATTCAGAATTGAAATTCACAGCAGCAAAGTGTGGGACTGAACGCCCGGATCCTTCAATATTCCAGGGAATACTTGTGGAATTTATGTCTCCACACCTGTGTCTCTGTTACGTTTAAAATACTAATGTTACATGAGTGAGGAGTCAACTCTGTCCTAAATGTCCCAGTGCTGTGGGGACATAAAATGGCCACTGTGAACTAACCTAAAATGGCTGCCTGGTGTTTGTAGACTAGATTCTCAGAGGAAGAGAGGCAGGGAGAGAAGACACAGATCGAGTGAATGAGAAATAGAGACTCTCAGACCAAGTGGGTGACTGAGAGTCAGACATTGAATAAAGGATATTGGTTCTAGCACATGGAAAGAGCAAGAGGCCATTTAACCCTCCAACCCTGTTCTGACATTCAATGCGATCCTGGTTTTTATGTGTGTGTGCCTGCGTCTATGAGATAGTATAGATCTGTGCAAGTGTGTGCGTGTGTTTGTGTGTACATGAGAGAGAGAGAATGTATATATGTGTGTGTGTGTGTGAGAGAGCGTTTATGTGTGTGAGTTGGTGTGTGTGTGTTTGTGTGTGAGGAAGAATATATGTGCGTGTGAGATTGTGTGTGTTTGCGTGTATGAGAAAGAATAGATCTGCGAGTCTGTGTGTGAATCGGTGAGATAGAGAATCAGTGTCTGTAAGAGAGAGGATGTGTGTGCGTTTGAGAATACATCTGTGTGATTGTGACTATGTCTGTGTGAGCATGTGTATGAGAAAGAATATGTCTTTGTGAGTGTGTGAGAGAGAGTGTGTGTCTATGAGAAATAATATATCGGTGTAGCGTGAGTGTGAGAGAGAATGTGTGTGTGTATGTATGTGTGAAATAGAGAATATATGTGCGTGAGTGTGTCTGTGTGTGAGAGGGTGTGTGTGTGTGTCTGCGTTTATGAGAAAGAATATATCTGTGCAATTGTGTATTTGTGTGTTTGAGAGCGCTTGTGTCCAAATTGAAATGTAGGGGATTCCTTCCACATCATTAAAATGGAGAGGGATCCCTTCCCCATCTTTAAATTGTACGGAGATCCCTTCTATATATTTAAAATGGAGGGCGACCCCTCCTACATCTTAAAAATAGAGGGAGGTCCCTTTTCCATCTTTAAAATGTTGGTAGATCCCTTCTCCGTCATTAAAATGGAGGGAGATCTTTTCTCAATCTTTAAAATGGAGGTAGATCACTTCTCCGTCTTTAAAATGCAGGGATATCTCTGTCATAGAGTCAAAGAGGTCGACAGCACAGAAAAAGGCCTTTCGGCCCATCAAGTCTGTGCCGATCGAACAAGAACCTAACAATTCTAATCCTGTTTTACAGCACTAGGCCCACAGCCTTCTATGCCAAGGCATCGCAAGTGCACATCCAAATATTCTTAAATGTTATTAGGGTTTCTGCCTCTAACCCCCTTTCAGGCAGTGAGTTCCTGATTCCCACCACCCTCTGGGTGAAAAAATCCTTCCCCACATCCCCTCTAACCCTCCTGCCCCCTGCCTTAAATCTATACTCCCTCGTTATTGTTCCCTCCACCAAGGGGAAAAGTTCCTTCCTCTCTACCCTATCAATGCCCCTCATTATTTTATTCATCTCAATCATGTCCTTCCTCAATCTCCTCTGCTCACGGGAAAATAATCCAAGTCTATCCTATCTCTCCTCATATCTAAAATTCTCCAGCCCAGGCAACATCCTGGTAAATCTCCTCTGCTCTCTCTCTCGCGCAATCACATCCTTCCTATAATGCGGACTCCAGAACTACACGCAATACTCTAGCTGTGGCCTAACCAGCGTTTTATGCAGTTCCAGCATGACTTCCCTGCTCTTATATTCTATGTCTCGGCTAATAAAGGAAAGTATCTCATATGCCTTCTTAACCACCTTATTTACCTGTCCCACTACCTTAAGGGACCAGTGGACATACACACCAAGGTCTCTCTAATGCTCATTAGATCCCAGGGTCCTACCATTCATCATGTATTCCTGTGCCTTGTGTGTCCTGCCCAAGTGCATCACCTCACACTTATCCGGATTAAAGCCCATGAACCACTGACCAGTCCGTCTATATCCGCCTGTAATCTAAGGCTCTCCTCCTCACTATTTACCACACCACCAATTATCGTGTCATCCACAAACTTGCTGATCAACCCTCCTACATTGAAGTCTAAATCGTTTATACATACCACACACAGCAAGGGACCCAACACCCATCCCAGTGGAACCCCACTGGACACAGGGATCCAGTCACAAAAACACCCCTTGACCATCACCCTCTGCTTCCTGCCACTCAGCCAATTCTGGATCCAAATTGAAAAATTACCTTGGATCCCATGGGCTCTTACCTTTGCTTTCGATCTCCCTTGTGGGACCTTATCAAAAGCCTTGCTTATGTTCCACTAGGCTACGTCTTCTCCATCTTTAAAATGGAGGAAGATCCATTCCCGTCTTTAAAATGGAGGAAGATCCATTCCCGTCTTTAAAATGGAGGGAGATCCATTGGCCAACTTTTGATGTGGAGGTGCTGGTACCTACAATGGAGGAAAGAGTGAAGCTTATTCGAGAATGAAATGTTAACCTGCGTGTGTAACACAGAAAGTTTACAACACAGAAGGAGGCCATTCAGCCCATCAATCTACTTTCGACACTCTGCAAGGAAAATTTCACTGGTCTCACTCGTCCGCCCTTTCCCCGAAATTATTATAATTATTATTGAAGGTTGTTGCTCAGAAACCAATGAAGACAAGGACAAGGCCAATTGTGTGAGGCATTTCTCATCATCTCTGACCTTATGAGGAAAGGATTCCGATTTTCTTATGAGGAAAGGTTGGACAGGCTGGGCCTGTATCCATTGGAGTTTAGAATTTGGAGAGGTGATCTTAGTGAAAGATGTAAGTTCCTGAGGGGTCTTAACAGGGTGGATGTGGAGAAGATGTTTCCCCTTGTGGGAGAGTTTGGAACTAGGGGCGAAGTTTAAAAGTATTTTCAAACAATTTAAAAAATGGATGCTAAGCTCCAATTCACACTCAGTGATGCAGTCTATAAAAAAAGGGAATTATTTAAAAAGACCTGAAAATGTCTACAAAACACAGCACACTCCAAATGAAGCTGATTCCAACATCAAACACAGAAGGGGTGTAAATCTCAATTCCATCCCACGTAATCACACTGCCCCGGGAATCATATCCTTCCTATAGTGTGGCTCCCTGGACTGTACACAATACTCCATCTGAGGTCTAACTAGCGTCTTATATAAATTCAGCATAACCTCCCTGCTCTTGTACTCTATGCCCCTATTTTTAAAGCCCAGGATACGATATGCTTTATGAACACTCGCTCAACCTGTCCTGCCACCTTCAATGATCTATGCACATCTCCACCCAGGTCTTTCTGCTCCTGCACCCCCTTCAAAATTTCACCCCTACTTTTATTTTTCCTGTCCATGTTTCTCCTACCAAAATGCATCACCTCAAACGTCTCCACATTGAACATCATTGGCCACCTATCTGCCCACGCTACTAACTTGTAAATGTCCCTTTGATGCTCTACACTGTCCCCCTCTCTGTTTATCATTCCCCCAAGTTTTGTGCCATCCACAAACTCTGAAATGGTCCACTGCACACCAATATCTCAATCATTTATATACATCAGGGAAATCCAGGGTTCCAATACTGACCCCTGCGGAACTCCACTACAATCCGACATCCAGCCGGAAAAATTCCCATGAACCATTACTCTCTGTTTTCCTGGGAGAGAAAGAGAGAGAGAGAGATAGACGGAGAGGTAGATGGGATGAAAGAGGTACAGAGATAGAAAGAGAGCAACAGAGAGACAAGGCGAAAGGGAGAGATATGGCGGCGACAGAGAGAGTAGCAGAGCAACGGAGATAAGTAGTGAGTGAGAGAGAGAGAGAAAGACGGAACGACAGATAGAGAGACAGAGCGGCAGAGAGACAGGGTGAGAGGGAAAGAGAGCTGGGTAAGCGAGTGAAATAGAGGGGGGAGATCGAGCGAAAGAAAAAGGGATGAGTTGAGAGAGAGAGATGAAGAGAGGGGAGCGAGTGTTGGGTAAAGTGATGGGGTGAGAGAGAGAAACAGAGAAATGTATAGAGTGGCAGAGAGATGGGATGGGAAAGGGAGAGAAGGAATGAGACAGGATGAGAGAAAGAGAAATTGTAGGGGGAAACTGAAAATGTTCAAAAATTTCTTAACATTATTGAGCGTAAAGGACATTATCCTGTGAGACATCCCTTCTCCATCTTTAAATTGGAGGGTGATCCCGCCCCCATCTTAAAAATAGCGGGAGAGCCTTTAACCAACTTTAAAATGGGGGGAGACCCCTTCCTCAATTTGTGATGTGGAAGCGCTGGAATCTAATCGAGGGATTCGGGGTGGTTTATATATAGAATAACAGATACCCGGGAGAGGGTTTCAGACTGGAATCTAATCGAGGGGTTCGGAGGGTTTATATATAGAATAATAGATTCCCGGGCTTGAGTTACAGATTGGAATCTAATCGAGGGGTTCAGGGGGTTTATATATAAAATAGATACCCGGGATTGAGTTACAGACTGGAATCTAATCGAGGGGTTCAGGGGGTTTATATATAGGATACCCGGGATTGAGTAACAGACTGGAATCACGAACTGTTGAAAATATATTTTTTCATGTGATGTGCTGAAGTGCAGGTTACAGAGCCTGATTCATGGAATGTGTAGTGTGAGTTTGTAACCATCTTTATCCCAAATATCAAATTTAATTTCTCATTGGAACTGTTTGATGTTTTCTTAGTCTTGGCACAAATGGATAGGGACTCTTTGGACCCTCACTGTTTGCAGCTTTTCACCATTTATAATGTAACCTGTTCCATCCTTTTTAAAGTGAGGAGCCACACATTTGCCGACAATGAAATCCATCTTTCACTATTTCACCCATTCACTTAAGGTGTACATATCTCTTTGGAATTTGCAGTGCAGGTTACAGATTGGATTGGAACTTTCTGCTTTCTGAATCATTAACCAAGGTTCACAGAGTTAAACATCAAAACTGACATTCTGAAACAGGAGAGGGCCCCACAACTTCAATTCTGTGATTCTCCAGCATCTCATGATCTGTATCTTACAATATGTCTGCCCCCTTCATGTCTCTGAAGACTTGGAAAGTGATTCAGATATTGGGGAACCATTTCTGTCAACCGGGATATTTCCTTTGAAGCATTTCATTGTCTCGAGACATTTACAGTAAACGGCTCCTTCAAAGGACATCATTAAAATTGACTCTTTAATCATCCAAAACCTGTTGTCCATTCAGACTCCATGGCCCTACATCCTATTGTTTCAAAGCTAACTTACATTTCACAATGTCGGAATGTGTGAATGCAAACACTTTCTTCACACGTTTCCACAATACTAAGGCTCACACTATTCAGGGTAAAATTTTCAAGACAACATTCATCAACTGAGAGATTTCCAGCTCCAAATGGAAGCTTCAAGATACAGAAAGTGACAGAGAAATGAAACCTCCGATTTATTTGTTTCTGCATCCGTTATTGGACAGCGCGGGGTTAGATAGGAATTAAATGAAAGATTGATATTGATCATAGCATTGGGACATTTCTAACTGATATTGAATTATGGCAAACTTGCGGCATTCTATGCTATTATCTTAAATTGTTAATAAATACTGAGAAACAGACACAGACACGGGCTTTGCAGCAGCAGAAAGAATGTGAATTTTTCAATCCCGGGGGTTTTTACTTCCAGATTCAGTTTTAGAAAATTCAGAATTCAAATTTACAACAGCAAAGTGTGGGACTGAACGCCCGGATCCTTCAATATTCCAGGGAATACACGTGGAATTTATGTCTCCATACCTGTGTCTCTGTCACGTTTAAATTAATAATGTTACATGAGTCAACTCTGTCCTAAGTGTCCCAGTGCTGTGGGGGCAAAAAATGGCCACTGTGAACAAACCTAAAATGGCTGCCTGGTGTTTGTAGACTAGATTCTCAGAGGAAGAGAGGCAGGGAGAGAGGGAAAGAGAGCTGGGTAAGCGAGTGAGATAGAGAGAGGAGATCAAGCGATAAAAAAGTGAAGAGTTGAGAGAGAGAGATGAAGAGAGGGGAGCGAGTGTAGGGTAAAGATATGGGGTGAGATAGAGAAACAGAGAAATATATAGGGTGGCAGAGAGATGGGGCGGGAGAGGGAGAGAAGGAACGAGACAGGATGACAGAAAGAGAAACTGTAGGGGGAAACTGAAAATGTTCAAAAATGTGTTAACATTATTGAGTGTAAAGAACAATATCCTGTGAGACATCCCTTCTACATCTTAAAATTGGCGGGAGAGCCTTTAACCAACTTTAAAATGGGGGGAGACCCCTTCCTCAACTTGTGATGTGGAAGTGCTGGAATCTAATCGAGGGGTTTGTGGGGTTTATATATAGAATAATAGATACCCGGGAGTGAGTTGCATACTGGAATCTAATCGAGGGGTTTGTGGGGTTTATATATAGAATAATAGATACCAAGGATTGAGTTACAGACTGGAATCTAATCGAGGGGTTCGGGGTGGTTTATATATAGAATAACAGATACCCGGGAGTTAGTTACAGACTGGAATCTAATCGAGGGGTTCGGGGTGGTTTATATACAGAATAACAAATACCCGGGAGCGAGTTACAGACTGGAATCTAATCGAGGGGTTCGGGGCGGTTTATATATAGAATAAGAGATACCCGGGAGTGAGTTACAGACTGGAATCTAATCGAGGGGTTCGGGGTGGTTTATATATAGATTAACAGATACCCGGGAGTGAGTTACAGACTGGAATCTAATCGAGGGTTTCGTGGTGGATTATATACAGAATAACAGTTGTCCGGGAGTGAGTTACAGACTGGAATCTAATTTTGGGGATCGCTGTGGATTATATATAGAATAACAAACACCCGGGAGTGAGTCACAGACTGGATTCTAATCGAGGAGTTCGAGGTGGATTATATATAGAATAACAGATACCTGGGAGAGAGTTACAGACTGGAATCAAATCGAGGAGTTCGAGGTGAATTATATATAGAATAACAGATACCCGGGAGAGAGTTACAGACTGGAATCCAATCGAGGGGTTCGGTGTGGATTATATACAGAATAACAGTTACCCGGGAGTGAGTTACAGACTGGAATCCATTTGAGGGGTTCGCGTTGGATTATATATAGAATAACAAACACCCGGGAGTGAGTCACAGACTGGATTCTAATCGAGGGGTTCGGGGTGGATTATATATAGAATAACAGATACCCGGGAGATAGTTACAGACCGGAATCTAATCGAAGGGTTCGGGGTTCTTTATATATAGAATAACAGATACCCGTGATGGAGTTACAGACTGGGATCGAATTGATGGGTTTGGAGGGTATATATATATATATATACACATATAGGCTAACAGATACCCGGGAATGAGTTACAGATTCGAATCTAATTGAGGATTTTTGGGATGGTTTAACTAAAGAAAATCAGATATCTGAGATTGAGTTAGAGACTGGAATCTAATTGAGAGTTTCGGGGATTTATATATAGAATCACAGATACCCGAGAGTGAGTTACAGACTGGAATCTAATCGAGGGGTTCGGGGTGGTTTATATATAGATTAACAGATACCCGGGAGTGAGTTACAGACTGGAATCTAATCGAGGGTTTCGTGGTGGATTATATACAGAATAACAGTTGTCCGGGAGTGAGTTACAGACTGGAATCTAATTTTGGGGTTCGCTGTGGATTATATATAGAATAACAAACACCCGGGAGTGAGTCACAGACTGGATTCTAATCGAGGAGTTCGAGGTGGATTATATATAGAATAACAGATACCCGGGAGAGAGTTACAGACTGGAATCAAATCGAGGAGTTCGAGGTGGATTATATATAGAATAACAGATACCCGGGAGAGAGTTACAGACTGGAATCCAATCGAGGGGTTCGGTGTGGATTATATACAGAATAACAGTTACCCGGGAGTGAGTTACAGACTGGAATCCATTTGAGGGGTTCGCGTTGGATTATATATAGAATAACAAACACCCGGGAGTGAGTCACAGACTGGATTCTAATCGAGGGGTTCGGGGTGGATTATATATAGAATAACAGATACCCCGGAGTGAGTTACAGACTGGAATCAAATTGAGGGGTGTGGGGTATTTATATATAGAATAACAGATACCCGAGAGTGATTTACAGACTGGAATGAAATCGAGGGGTTCGGGGGTTTATATATAAATCGTATGAATATAATATATATATGGAATAAAAGAAGCCCGGGAATGAGTAACAGACTGAAATTTAGTCGAGGAGTTTTGGACATTTATATACAGAATAACATGTACACGGGAATAAGTTACAGACTGGAATCAAATCGAGGGGTTTGGGGTGGTCTATATATAGAATAACAGATACCCGGGATGAGTTACAGACTGGAATCTAATCGAGGGGTTCGGGGTGGATTATATATACAATAACAGATTCCCGGGAGTGAGTTAAAGACTGGAATCTAATTGAGGGGTTCGTGGTGGTTTATATATAGAATAACAGACACCAGGCAGTGAGTTCCAGACTGGAATCTAATCGAGGGGTTCGGGGTGGTTTATATATAGAATAACAGATGCCCAGGAGTGAGTTACAGACTGGAATCTAATCGAGGGGTTCAGGGGGTTTATATATAGAATAACAGATACCCGGGAGTGAGTTACAGACTGGAATCTAATGGAGGGGTTTGGGGTGGTTTCTATATAGAATAACAGACACCCGGCAGTGAGTTACAGACTGGAATCTAACGGAGGGGTTCGTGGTAGTTTATATATAGAATAACAGTCACCCGGCAGTGAGTTACAGACTGGAATCTAACGGAGGGGTTCGTGGTAGTTTTTATATAGAATAACAGTCACCCGGCAGTGAGTTACAGACTGGAATCTAATGGAGGGGTTTGGGGTGGTTCATATATAGAATAACAGATGCCCGGGAGTCAGTTACAGGCTGAAATTTAATCGAGGGGTTCGGGGTGGTTTATATATAAATCATGTAGATATAATATATATCGAATAAAAGATATCCGGGAGTGAGTTACAGAACGGAATCTCATCGAGGGGATTGAGGGGTTTATATATAGAATAATAGATACCCAGGAGTGAGTTACAGACTGGAATCTAATCGAGGGGTTCAGGGGGTTTATATATCGAATCATAGATACCCGGGATTGAGTTAGAGGCTGGAATTTAATTAAAGGGTGCAGGGAGTTTATATATAGAATAATCGATACCCGGGATTGAGTTACAGACTGGAATCTAATCGAAGGGTTCAGGGGGTTTATATATAGAATCATAGATACCCGGGATTGAGTTACAGGCTGGAATCTAATTGAGGGGTGCAGGGGGTTTATATATAGAATAATCAATACCCGGGATTGAGTTACAGACTGGAATCTAATCGAAGGGTTCAGTGGGTTTATATATAGAATCATAGATACCCGGGATTGAGTTACAGACTGCAATCTAATCGAGGGGTTCAGGGGGTTTATATATAGAATGATCGATACCCGGGATTGAGTTACAGGCTGGAATCTAATTCAGGGGTGCAGGGGGTTTATATGTAGAATAATAAATACGCGGGTTTGAGTTACAGCCTGGAATCAAGAACAGTTGAAAATATCATTTTTCTTGTGATGTGCTGAAGTGCAGGTTACAGAGGCTGATTCATGGAATGGGTAGTGTGAGTTTTTAACCAGCTTTATCCCAAATATCAAATTTAATTGGAACTATTTGATGTTTTCTTAGTCTTGACACAAATGGATAGGGACTCTCTGGACCCTCACTGTTTGCAGCTTTTCACCATTTATAATGTAATCCGTTCCATCCTTTTTAAAGTGAGGAGCCACACATTTGCCTACAATGAAATCCATCTTTCACTATTTCACCCATTCACTTAAGGTGTACATATCTCTTTGGAATTTGCAGTGCAGGTTACAGATTGGATTGGAACTTTCTGCTTTCTGAATCATTAGCCAAGTTTCACAGAGTAAAACATCAAAACTGACATTCTGAAACAGGAGAGGGCCCCACAACTTCAATTCTGTGATTCACTGGTATCTCATGATCTGTATCTTACAATATCTCTGCCCCCTTCATGTCTCTGAAGACTTGGGAAAGTGTTTCAGACATTCGGGAACCATTTCTCTCTCTCGGGATATTTCCTT
Source organism: Cetorhinus maximus (assembly GCF_964194155.1). Classification (NCBI taxonomy): domain Eukaryota; kingdom Metazoa; phylum Chordata; class Chondrichthyes; order Lamniformes; family Cetorhinidae; genus Cetorhinus; species Cetorhinus maximus. The sequence continues at coordinate 229,884 of NW_027596515.1, forward strand.
TGAAGCATTTCATTGTCTCGAGACATTTACAGTAAACGGCTCCTTCAAAGCACATCTTTAAAATTCACTCTTTAATCAACCAAATCCTGTTGTCCATTCAGACTCCCTGGCCCTACATCCTATTGTTTCAAAGCTAACTTACATTTCACAATGTCAGAATGTGTCAATGCAAACACTTTCTTCACACGTTTCCACAATACTAAGGCTCACACTATTCAGGGTAAAATTTTCAAGACAACATTCATCAACTGAGAGATTTCCAGCTCCAAATGGAAGCTTCATGGCACAGAAAGTGACAGAGAAATGAAACCTCTGATTTATTTGTTTCTGCATCCGTTATTGGACAGCGCGGGGTTAGAAAGGAATTAAAGTTGTTCTTAAACTGTCCTCTTCAATCACACCCAGGACTGGTACAGCATGGGGTTCGAAACAGAGTAAAGCTCCCTCAACACTTGAGTTCTGAGATTCAATAGCCTCATTATCTTTGAATTCGAGTTCAAATTAAATAAGTGTTCAAATTAAAAGTTCATCAGCAGGAGAAATGGCTAAAGCTCCAAACATTTTTCAATATGCCAGGGTATATAAAACATTGTCCTGTGACATATCCTTTTCCCCATCTTTAAAATGGAGTGAGATCGCTTCTCCTTCTTTACCACTGTTACCACTATCTTCATTTCCATTATTATCTTGAAGCGTTTGATCAAATCATCCCTTAACATCAATTCCAGTGTTTCAGAGTGAAGCTTTGAATCCCAACCCAATTACAGTATGGGGATCGATACAGATTCAAATTGTAAAAACCTGGTTCAAGTGTGACGGGGGAGACACAGAGTGAAGGTTTGGGGAAAGGGTTGAAGGGGGGGATGTGGTGAAGACATTTTTAAATCAGCGAGTGGGGATGACCTAGAACCTGTGGGCAATGCGGTGTTTCAGGGATGAGTGTTTGATCAGTGCCTCAGTGTCTCCATAGTTGTGTCTCTGTCACGTTGAAAGTACCACCGTCACATTCCTGAGGAGTCAACTCTGTCAGAAATGTCCCAGTGCTGTGGGCACGTAAAATGGCCACTGTGAACAAACCTTAAAGGCTGAGTGGTGTTTGTGTAATTTATATAGATTCTGAGAGAGAGGAAGAGAGAGAGAGAGAGACAGACCGAGCGAGTGAGAAGAAGAGAGAGACTCACATCAAGAGGGAGACCGAGAGACAGAGATTGAAGAAAGGATATTTATCATAGCACATGGGAAGAGAAAGATGCCATTTCACCCCACACCCTGTTTCCGAAATTCAATGAGATCCTGACTGATCTCTGATCTAACTCTATATCTCTTTACGCCTTTGCCTAACAAAAATCTATCAGCCTCAAATTGAAACATGAACAAGAGACTTTGGATCAATTGCCGTTTGCAGAAGATTGTTTCAAACTAAAGCTTTGACTACACAGTTCAACAAACACTCCCAACCCAAATACAGTATGGGGTTCGATACAGAGTCAAATTACCTCTGCTCTTTCCAAGAAATTTTTAATTGTAGATTTTTATTTTTAATTTTGGGATAACAGGACTGAAATTGTACGGCATCCCAGTGTGAGATTTAAACTCCTGTTTATTTCAATCTTTAGCTCAGGAATTCACATTAAAACATGCAGAGAATTGAAACCTTCTTCATACAGTTGCCTGTTTGTTCCAGTGTTGGTATATTCCCTCTTTCTCTTGCGTTTTCACTTGTCTGAAGAAATTGAATTGTTGACATTGGATAATCATCCCTTTCCCATGAAAATGTAAAGTCCTGGGAAACTGCAACAGACAAAATCTAATGCATGAACAAAATCCTGCACCTTTATTCATCAATCCCATTTCCTATCTCTGTAGAAACTCCCTTCCACTGACAGATTCTGAGATCCATACTCAATCTCAAAAACCACCACAGAAAAGCGATGCTTATTTTAAACAGTGAATCTGAACTATTTAAAGTTCTGACTCAGACACAGAATCGCAGAAATATTGACACTGTGGGATGAAAATTTTCAGAATAACTTTGCAACATACAGGTAACATCAATAGGATTTGACCATTTGATCAAGTCACCCCGGATGCTAGTAAATTTCAGGGAATACAACACGAGTTTGTGCAATCTAACTTTGCAATTTAACCCTTGGAATCCAGGTCTCATTCTGGCAAAGCTGTGATGCACTCGAACTGTCTAAACTGTCCCTGGAGTGTCGGATTAACCCGGGTCACTCACATACACCCAGGTCAGGTTCAAGACTCACCTGTCTCACTCACTGAGACGCTCCTGTATCACTGGCCTTATTGTAGTCGGATGCCGCGTTGGGAGCAGGACAGGTAGACGGGATTAGGATGACTGCTCATGTGGAGGGCAAACATGAGGAATCTATCAGAGAATCAGAACAGATCAGGGAGAATCAAACAAGGAAACTAATGTTCAATTTATTAGGCCTGATTTGTGGATTGTTATTGTTTTGGGCGAGAATGTTGCCAACAAACATTCCCAGAGATGATGCAGCAGGGACTAGATACAGAGTAAAGCTCCCTCGATACTGTCCCCATCAAACACTCCCAGGACAGGTACAGCACGGCGTTAGATACAGAGTAAAGCTCCCGCTACACTGTGGCCATCAAACACTCCCAGGGCAGGTATAGCACGGGGTTAGATACAGAGTAAAGCTTCCTCTACACTGTCCCCATCAAACACTCCCAGGACAGGTACAGCACGGGGTTAGATACAGAGTAAAGCTCCCTCTACACTGTGCCCATCATGCACTCCAAGGGCAGGTATAGCACGGGGTTAGATACAGAATTAAGCTCCCTCTACACTGTCCCCATCAAACACTCCCAGGACAGGTACAGCACGGGGTTAGATACAGAGTAAAGGTCACTCGATACTGTCCCCATCAAACACTCCCAGGACAGGTACAGCACGGGGTTAGATACAGAGTAAATTTCCCTCTAACCTGTCCCCATCAAACACTCCCAGGACTGGTTCAGCACGGGGTTAGATACAGAGTAAAGCTCCCTCTACACCGTCCCCATCAAACACTCCCAGGGCAGGTACAGCACAGCGTTAGATACAGAGTAAAGCTCCCTCTACACTGTAACCATCAAACACTCCCAGGACAGGTACAGCACGGGGTTAGATACAGAGTAAAGCTCCCTCTATACTGTGCCCATCAAACACTCCCAGGACAGGTACAGCACGGGGTTAGAAACAGAGTAAAGGTCACTCGATACTGTCCCCATCAAACACTCCCAGGACAGGTACAGCACGGGGTTAGATACAGAGTAAAGCTCCCTCTATACTGTCCCCAACTAACACTCCCAGGACAGGTACAGCACAGGGTTAAATATAGAATTAAGCTCCCTCCATACTATTCCCATCAAACACTCGCAGAGAGAAATAGAGACTGAGAAACGGGTTAAGAAAGGATCTCCATCCTCCCTCACCAACTCTCTCTCATCCATAACTGGAGAGAGCATTGGAATGAGAGAGCACGGGGGGTGGTGGTGGGTGCGATGGTGCAGAGATAGTTTGGGGGGTGGAAGAGAAAGCGTGGGGTTGGCAAAGAGGGTGTGGGCCAAGATGATGATCAGAGAGAGAGTGCATGTGAGAGACAGAGATTGTGTGTGTGAGAGAGAGATGGTGTTTGTGCGTGGGAGATTGTGCGTGCAAGAGATAGAGTGTGCGAGCGAGCGTGTGAGAGGGATTGTGAAAGAGCGATTGCTTGTGAAAGGGAGAGAGTGAGAGAGAGTTGGAGTGAGAGGGTGAGAGAGTGCGAATGAGAGTGAGAGAGCTTTTGGGTGAGAGGTTTGGAGTGATAGGGAGGGAGAGTTGGGGTGAGAGAGTGGGGAAGGGAGGAAGAGAGGTTAGGGGTGAGAGGGAGAGAGGGTTGGGGTGAGAGAGAGAGTGAGTTGGGGTATGAGGGTGGGAGGTTTGGAGTGAGAGGGAGAGACTGTTGGGGTGAGAGGGAGAGAGAGTTGGGGTGAGTGGGAGAGCGGGTTGTGGTGAGAGGGAGAGAGGGTTGCATTGAGAGGGAGAGAAGTTTGGGGTGAGTGGGAGAGAGTTTTGGTGAGAGTTAGAGAGGGTTGTGCTGTGAGGTTGAGAGAGTTGGGGTGAGAGGGAGAGAGTGTTGGGGTGAGAGGGGGAGAACGATGGGGTGAGAGGGAGAGAGGTTTGGGGTGAGAGGGAGAGAAGGATGGGGTGAGAGGGAGAGAGGGTTGGGTGAGAGGGAGAGAGGGTTGGTGTAAGAGGGAATGAGGAGTTGGTGAGAGTGAGAGAGAGTTGGGTGGAGAGGGTGAGAGAGTGGGGATGAGAGTGAGAGAGCTTTTGGGTGAGTGGTTCGCGGTGATAGGGAGAGAGTGTTGGGGTAGGAGGTAGAGTGGGTGGGAGTGATAGGGAGAGAGAGTTGGGGAGATTGGGAGAGAGAGTTGGGGTGAGAGGGAGATAGAGTTTGGGTGAGAGGGAGATAATGTTGGGGTGAGAGGGAGAGTGGGGATGAGATGGTGAGTTGGTTGGTATGAGAGGGAGAATGGGTTGTGTTGAGAGGCAGAGAGGGTTGGAGTGAGAGGGAATGAGGGTTGGGGTGAGAGGGAATGAGGGTTGGGGTGAGAGGGAGACAGTGTTGGGGTGAGAGGGAGACAGTGTTGGGGTGAGAGGGAGACAGTGTTGGGGTGAGTGGGAGACAGTGTTGGGGTGAGAGGGAGACAGTGTTGGGGTGAGAGTGAGACAGTATTGGGGTGAGAGGGAGACAGTGTTGGGGTGAGAGGGAGACAGTGTTGGGGTGAGAGGGAGACAGTGTTGGGGTGAGAGGGAGACAGTGTTGGGGTGAGAGGGAGACAGTGTTGCGGTGAGAGGGAGACAGTGTTGGGGTGAGAGGGAGACAGTGTTGGGGTGAGAGGGAGACAGTGTTGGGGTGAGAGGGAGACAGTGTTGGGGTGAGAGGGAGACAGTGTTGGGGTGAGAGGGAGACAGTGTTGGGGTGAGAGGGAGACAGTGTTGGGGTGAGAGGGAGACAGTGTTGGGGTGAGAGGGAGACAGTGTTGGGGTGAGAGGGAGTCAGTGTTGGGGTGAGAGGGAGACAGTGTTGGGGTGAGAGGGAGAGAGTGTTGGAGTGAGAGGGAGAGAGAGTGGGGATGAGATGGTGAGATGGTTGGTGTGAGAGGGTGAATGGGGTGTGTTGAGAGGTAGAGAGGGTTGGAGTGAGAGGGAATGAGGGTTGGGGTGAGAGGGAGAGAATATTGGGGTGAGAGGGACAGAGTGTTGGGGTGAGAGGTAGATTATGTTGGGGTGAGATGGAGAGAGTGTTGGGGTGAGAGGGAGAGTGGGTTGGGGTGAGAGGGAGAGTGGGTTGGGGTGAGAGGGAGAGTGGGTTGGGGTGAGAGGGAGAGTGGGTTGGGGTGAGAGGGAGAGTGGGTTGGGGTGAGAGGGAGAGTGGGTTGGGGTGAGAGGGAGAGTGGGTTGGGGTGAGAGGGAGAGTGGGTTGGGGACTGCGATTACTGCCATTGTTTTGGGGGTCTGTGTGAGATCAGGGTTTGGAACTGGGGTAACACAACCAACAGGGGAAAGAAATATAGATTTATTATTAAGCCAAAAATAAAGACAGGCCCTTGTTGAGACCATGTCTGTCCTGGGATTAACCCTCAGTGGACAGGAGCAGCAAGGGGTCCTGTCTTGTTATTAACATTCAATGGACAGGATCAGCAAGGGGTCCTATCTGGAAAGAGAGAGGGAGAGGGAAAGCTGGAGTGACAGAGACAGGGAAATGCCACCCCCTCCCCCAGAAACGTCGTGTGTTCCCTGTTGCAGTTCAGGAAAAGCTGCAGGCCGTTTCTGCACAGGGGGATCCCACAGGCAGCAATGTAATGCTATCCGGATGGGAACAGGGAGACACATTTCCTTCCCCAGCCTCATGCCTGCTGTAACCCTCCCTCTTCCCCCTCTCCCCCCCACCCCGGGCACCATGTTTGCTCTGAGTCCGGACACATCCCCAGAAAGGCCTAAACTCCTTCCCTTCAAACCGGGAACAAGCTGCTGCTTCCTGGGGGAGACTTTTTGAAATCTCCGTCCCAGCATCGATTTTTACAAACCAGGCGTCCCCGGGAGGGTGTGACTGAGGCTTTTCTGCAGAGACTGGGAGCTGGGCACTGACTCCACACTGGAGACCCTCCCCTAACCCCCCCCAGACCCTGTGTCTCTTCCTCACCCTCAACCCCCTGCCTCTGTTTCACTGTCTTTTCCTGTTTCCCTCAATCTCCCCCCTCTCTCTCTGTTGTAACGTAGGGACACATCCTAGAGAGACTGAATTCAAATGACTGTTCCACCTCCCAATTCATCGCCCTGCCTAAAACACCAGCATTATTCAGGAATTAGCACAAACTTTTACACACACTCACAGTTAGAATGAGATTTTAAAATAAATCCTGGGATGGTAATTTTAAAAAGTGTCCCAAAGGAATGAGCAGCCCCTTCCCAAACTGAAAGAGGGAGTTTAGCACCTTCAAGAGTCTGATGGGGGAGGGGGACAGGGGGAACCATTTGAATTCAATTTATGCAGTTAAATGTCCTTGCTTTTGTCCTTTCAACAAAATTTATCTCTTTTTCTCCTGAGAAATTTGTATTCTGAAAACTGGAAGGTGAGGATCCATAGAGGGAAAGTCTGGGACAAGGACAAGGAGCTTCTTCCAGAGGGGGATAGTCTGACGCCTGGTCCACAGGCTTCACCCACATGAATTGTGTCTGTTTATTACCCCAATCGAGGTTTAATTTTCATCTCTGAGACACAGAGTGAGAGAGTGAATGAGTAAGGGGGACACAGATGTGATTTTTACAAACCAGGCATCCCCGGGAGGGTGTGACTGAGGCTTTTCTGCAGAGACTGGGAGCTGGGTACTGACTCCACACTGGAGAACCTCCCCTATCCAACCCCCCAAGACCCTGTGTCTCTTCCTCACCCCCAAATCCATGCCTCTGTGTCACTGTCTTTTCCTGTTTCCCTCAATCTCCTCCCTCTCTCTCTGTTGTAACGTAGGGACACATCCTAGAGAGACTGAATTCAAATGACTGTTCCACCTCCCAAGTCATCGCCCTGCCTAAAACACCAGCATTATTCAGGAATTAGCACAAACTTTTACACACTCTCACAGTTAGGACTTGGTAAAGGGCTCCTAAGGGACAGGAAATCAGTCCAATCAGCACATTTTTAATAAATTAACTGGTTGTGGCACAGTATGAAACACTGCAGGGAATTTGTGCATAGCAAGATCCCACAGGGTACAGCCAGCTCTGCTCAGCACTTTTTAAATGGGGCAATATTTACACAGAGAGAGAGAGGCAGCAAGTTGGAGAGGGACTAAGACAGTGAAGACCCCCGACCCCTTCAGAACCTCAGAAAGACTGAGCGCTTTGCAGTGAAAGAATGAATGTTTAAAATGCTCTCATTCTTAGTGAGTCACTTGCTTCACTGTCCCTGGATTCATTTACACAATTCAGCCTTTTCTAAAAGATGTGACTGGGAGCTGGGCAGATTCTACACATTGGAGACCCCCTGATCCTGTGTCTATTCACACCCCCTCCTCCTCTTGTTTTACTATCTCAGCCCCTCTGTTTCACCTCACTCACTCCCCCCTTTCTCTCTCTCTCTCTCTCTTCCCCCATTGGAGAGACCGAGGGGGAGAGAGGAGACTGAGAATTTGACAGTCAGAGATCGGTGAAGTGAATTAAATCGGCTGCCGGGCCTTTACCTTTCACCGTGACATGAATTGCTCTCAGACAAGGGCCCTGTGCTCTTGGTGAATTAGACCCGGGTACAAGTTCGGGCCTTTTTAATTCCACGCCCCTGTGAGTGCTGGATAGAAAGGGCACTCTGGAAAGCTCCTGTCTCACCATCGACAAAAATCCACACCGCACTGGCCATCTTTTACATTTAGATGTAAAAAGATAGAGAGTAAGCTCTCCCTACACTGTGCCCATCAATCACTCCCTGGACAGGTACAGCACGGGGTTAGATACAGAGTAAAGCTCCCTCTACACTGCCCCCATCAAACACTCCCAGGACAGGTACAGCACGGGGTTAGATACAGAGAAAAGCTCCCTCTGCACTGTCCCCATCAAATACTCGCTGGACAGGAACAGGACAGGGTTAGATACAGAGTAAAGCTCCCACTATACTGTCTCCATTAAACACTCCCAGGACAGGAACAGATCAGGGTTAGATACAGAGTAAAGCTACCTCTACACTTACCCCATCAAACACTCACAGGGCAGGTAAAGCACTGGGTTAGATACAGAGTAAAGCTTCCTCTACACTTACACCATCAAACTCTCCCAGGACTGGTACAGCACAGCGTTAGATACAGAGTAAACCTCCCTCTATACTCGCCCCATCAAGCACTCCCTGGACTGGTACCGCACGTGGTTAGATACAGAGTAAAGCTCCCTCTACACTGTCTCCATCAAACACTCCAAGGACTGGTACTGATCAGGGTTAGATACAGAGTAAAGCTCCCTCTATACTGTCCCCATCAAACACTCCCAGGACAGGTACAGCACGGGGTTAGATACAGAGTAAAGCACCCTCTATGCTGTCCCCATCAAACACTCCCAGGACAGGTACAGATCACGGTTAGATACAGAGTAATGCTCCCCCGATAATGTCCCCATCAAACACTCCAAGGACAGGTACAGCACGGGGTTAGATACAGAGTAAAGCTCCCTCGATACTGTCCCCATCAAACACTCCCAGGACAGTTACAGAACGGGCTTAGATACAGAGTAAAGCTCCCTCTACACTGTCCCCATCAAACACTGCCAGGGCAGGTACAGCACGGGGTTAGATACAGAGTAGGCCTCACTCGATACTGTCTCCATCAAACACTCCCAGGACAGGTGCAGCCCGGGAATGATACAGAGAAAAGCTCCCTCGATACTGTCCCCATCGAACACTCCCAGGACAGGTACAGCACGGGGTTAGATACAGAGTAAAGCTCCCTCGATACTGTCCCCATCAAACACTCCCAGGGCAGTACAACACACGGTTATATACAGAGTAAAGCTCCCTCTATACTGTACCCATCAAACACTCCCAGGACAGGTAAAGCACGGGGTTAGATACAGAGTAAACCTCCCTCGATAATGTCCCCAACAAACACTCCCAGGAAAGGCACAGCACGGGGTTAGATACAGAGTAAAGCTCCCCCTACACTGTGCCCATCAAACACTCCCATGGCAGGTACAGCGCGGGGTTAGATACAGAATAAAGCTCTCTCTGCACTGTCCCCATCAAACATTCCCAGGGCAAATACAGCACGGGGTTAGATACAGAGTAAACCTCCCTCTACACTGTCCCCATCAAACACTCCCAGGACAGGAACAGGACAGGGTTAGAAACAGAGTAAAGCTCCACCTATACTGTCCCCATCAAACATTCCCAGGACAGGAACAGGACAGGGTTAGATACAGAGTAAAGCTTCCTCTACACTTTCCCCATCAAAAACTCCCAGGGCAGGTATTGCACTGGGTTAGAGAAAAAGTAAAGCTCACTCTACACTCTCTCCATCAAACACTCCCAGGACTGGTACAGCATAGGGTTAGATACAAAGTAAAGCTCCCTCTATACTGTCCCCATCAAACACTCCAAGGACTGGTACAGCATGGGGTTAGATACAGAGTAAAGCTCCCCCTACACTTTGCCCATCATACACTCCCAGGGCAGTTACAGCACGGGGTTAGATACAGAGTAAAGCTCCCCCTACACTGTGCCCATCATACACTCCCAGGGCAGTTACAGCATGGGGTTAGATACAGAGTAAAGCTCCCCCTACACTGTGCCCATCATACACTCCCAGGGCAGTTACAGCACGGGGTTAGATACAGAGTAAATCTCCATCTACACCGTCCCCATCAAACACTCCCACTGGCCCCCTCAGTTCCTCTTAGGATTTGATAATTTGATCAAGTCACCCCTGATGCTACTAAATTTGAAGGAATAGAACCCGTGTTTGTGCAATCTCACTTTGCAATTTAACCCTTGGAATCCTGGTCTCATTCTGGCAAATCTGTGATGCACTCGAACTGTCTAAACTGTCCCTGGAGTGTCGGATTAACCCGGGTCACTCACATACACCCAGGTCAGGTTCAAGACTCACCTGTCTCACTCACTGAGACGCTCCTGTATCACTGGCCTTATTGTAGTCGGATGCCACGTTGGGAGCAGGACAGGTAGACGGGATTAGGATGACTGCTCATGTGGAGGGTAAACCCGAGGAATCTATCAGAGAATCAGAACAGACCAGGGAGAATCAAACATGGAAACAGATGTTCAATTTATTAGGCCTGATTTGTGGATTGTTTTTGATGAGAATGTTGCCAACAAACATTCCCAGAGATGATGCAGCAGGGGCTAGAGACAGAGTAAAGCTCCCTCGATACTGTCCCCATCAAACACTCCCAGGACAGGTACAGCACGCATTTAGATACAGAGTAAAGCTCCCTCTATACTGTGCCCATCAAACACGCCCAGGACAGGTACAGCACGGGGTTACATACAGGGAAAAGCTCCCTCTGCACTGTCCCCATCAAACACTCCCAGGACAGGTACAGCACGGGGTTAGATACAGAGTAAAGCTCCCTCTATACTGTCCCCATCAAACACTCCCAGGACAGGTACAGCACGGGGTTATATACAGAGTAAAGCTCCCTCTACACTGTTCCCATCAAACAATCCCAGGACAGGTACAGCAAAGGGTTAGATACAGAGTAAAGCTCCCTCTACACTGTCCCCATCAAACACTCCCAAAACAGGTACAGCACGGGTTTAGATACAGAGTAAAGCTCCCCCTACACTGTCCCCATCAAACACTCCCAGGACAGGTACAGCACAGGGTTAGATACAGGGTAATGCTCCCTGTACACTGTCCCCATCAAACTCTTCCAGGAGAGGTAAAGCACGGGGTTAGATACAGAGTAAAACTCCCTCTATACTGTGCCCACCAAACACTCCCAGGACAGGTACAGCACGGGGTTAAATACAGAGTAAAGCTCCCTCGATACTGTCCCCATCAAACACTCCCAGGACAGGTACAGCACGGGGTTAGATACAGAGTAAAGCTCCCTCTATATTGTGCCCATCAAACACACCCAGCGCAGCTACAGCACGGGGTTATATACAGAGTAAAGCTCCCTCGATACTGTCTCCATCAAACACTCCCAGGACAGGTACAGCACGGGGTTAGATACAGAGTAAAGCTCCCTCTATACTGTCCCCAACTGACACTCCCAGGATAGGTACAGCACAGGGTTAAATATAGAATAAAGCTCCCTCCATACTGTCCCCATCAAACACTCGCAGAGAGAAATAGAGACTGAGAAACGGATAGAGAAGGGATCTCCATCCTCCCTCACCAACTCTCTCTCATCCAAAACTGGAGAGAATATGGGAATGAGAGAGCACGGGGTGGGGTGGTGGGTGGGATGGTGCAGAGATAGTTTGGGGGGTGGGAGAGAAAGCGTGGGGTTGGCAGAGAGGGTGTGGTCCAAGATGATGATCAGAGAGAGAGTGCATGTGAGAGACAGAGATTGTGTGTGTGAGAGAGAGATGGTGTGTGTGCGTGGGAGATTGTGTGTGCAAGAGATTGAGTGTGAGAGCGAGCGTATGAGAGGGATTGTGAAAGAGGGATTGCCTGTGAAAGGGAGAGAGTGAAAGAGAGTTGGTGTGAGAGGCTGAGAGAGTGCGGATGAGAGTGAGAGAGCTTTTGGGTGAGAGGTTTGGAGTGATAGGGAGGGAGAGTTGGGGTGAGAGAGTGGGGAAGGGAGGGAGAGAGGTTTGGGGTGAGAGGGAGAGAGGGTTGGGGTGAGAGAGAGAGTGAGTTGGGGTATGAGGGTGGGAGGTTTGGGCTGAGAGGGAGAGACTGTTGGTGTGAGAGGGAGACCGGGTTGTGGTGAGAGGGAGAGAGGGTTGCATTGAGAGGGAGAGAAGTTTGGGGTGAGTGGGAGAGAGTTTTGGTGAGAGTTAGAGAGGGTTGTGCTGAGAGGGTGAGAGAGTTGGGGTGAGAGGGAGAGAGTGTTGGGATGAGATTGTGAGAGGGTTGAGGTGAGAGGGAGAGAGGTTTGGGGTGAGAGAGAGAGAAGGATGGGGTGAGAGGGAGAGAGGGTTGGGTGAGAGGGAGAGAGGGTTGGTGTAAGGGGGAATGAGGAGATGGTGAGAATGAGAGAGAGTTGGGGGGAGAGGTTGAGAGAGCAGGGATGAGAGTGAGAGATCTTTTGGGTGAGTGGTTTGGGGTGATAGGGAGAGAGTGTTGGGGTAGGAGGTAGAGAGGGTGGGAGTGATAGGGAGAGAGAGTTGGGGAGATTGGGAGAGAGAGTTGGGGTGGCAGGGAGATGAGTTGGGGTGAGAGGGAGATAGTGTTGGGGTGAGAGGGAGAGTGGGGATGAGATGGTGAGTTGGTTGGTGTGAGAGGGAGAATGGGTTGTGTTGAGAGGCAGAGAGGGTTGGAGTGAGAGGGAATGAGGGTTGGGGTGAGAGGGAATGAGGGTTGGGGTGAGAGGGAATGAGGGTTGGGGTGAGAGGGAGACAGTGTTGGGGTGAGAGGGAGACAGTGTTGGGGTGAGAGGGAGACAGTGTTGGGGTGAGAGGGAGACAGTGTTGGGGTGAGAGGGAGACAGTGTTGGGGTGAGAGGGAGACAGTGTTGGGGTGAGAGGGAGACAGTGTTGGGGTGAGAGGGAGACAGTGTTGGGGTGAGAGGGAGACAGTGTTGGGGTGAGAGGGAGACAGTGTTGGGGTGAGAGGGAGACAGTGTTGGGGTGAGAGGGAGACAGTGTTGGGGTGAGAGGGAGACATTGTTGGGGTGAGAGGGAAACAGTGTTGGGGTGAGAGGGAGACAGTGTTGGGGTGAGAGGGAGACAGTGTTGGGGTGAGAGGGAGACAGTGTTGGGGTGAGAGGGAGACAGTGTTGGGGTGAGAGGGAGACAGTGTTGGGGTGAGAGGGAGACAGTGTTGGGGTGAGAGGGAGACAGTGTTGGGGTGAGAGGGAGAGAGTGTTGGAGTGAGAGGGAGAGAGAGTGGGGATGAGATGGTGAGATGGTTGGTGTGAGAGGGTGAATGGGGTGTGTTGAGAGGTAGAGAGGGTTGGAGTGAGAGGGAATGAGGGTTGGGGTGAGAGGGAGACAATATTGGGGTGAGAGGGACAGAGTGTTGGGGTGAGAGGTAGATTATGTTGGGGTGAGAGGGAGAGAGTGTTGGGATGAGAGGGAGAGTGGGTTGGTGTGAGAGGGAGAGTGGGTTGGGGTGTGAGGGAGAGTGGGTTGGGGTGAGAGGGAGAGTGGGTTGGGGTGAGAGGGAGAGTGGGTTGGGGTGAGAGGGAGAGTGGGTTGGGGTGAGAGGGAGAGTGGGTTGGGGTGAGAGGGAGAGTGGGTTGGGGTGAGAGGGAGAGTGGGTTGGGGTGAGAGGGAGAGTGGGTTGGGGTGAGAGGGAGAGCGGGTTGGGGTGAGAGGGAGAGTGGGTTGGGGTGAGAGGGTGAGTGGGTTGGGGTGAGAGGGAGAGTGGGTTGGGGTGAGAGGGAGAGTGGGTTGGGGTGAGAGGGAGAGTGGGTTGGGGTGAGAGGGTGACTGGGTTGGGGTGAGAGGGAGAGTGGGTTGGGCTGAGAGGGAGAGAGGTTTGGGGTGAGAGGGAGAGTGGGTTGGGGTGAGAGGGAGAGTGGGTTGGGGTGAGAGGGAGAGTGGGTTGGGGTGAGAGGGAGAGTGGGTTGGGGTGAGAGGGAGAGTGGGTTGGGGTGAGAGGGAGAGTGGGTTGGGGTGAGAGGGAGAGTGGGTTGGGGTGAGAGGGAGAGTGGGTTGGGGTGAGAGGGAGAGTGGGTTGGGGTGAGAGGGTGAGTGGGTTGGGGTGAGAGGGAGAGAGGGTTGGGGTGAGAGGGAGAGAGGTTTGGGGTGAGAGGGAGAGAGAGTTGGGGTGAGAGGGAGAGTGGGTTGGGGACTGCGATTACTGCCATTGTTTTGGGGGTCTGTGTGAGATCAGGGTTTGGAACTGGGGTAACACAACCAACAGGGGAAAGAAATATAAATTTATTATTAAGCCAAAAATAAAGACAGGCCCTTGTTGAGACCATGTCTGTCCTGGGATTAACCCTCAGTGGACAGGAGCTGCAAATGGTACTGTCTTGTTATTAACATTCAATGGACAGGATCAGCAAGGGGTCCTGTCTGGAAAGAGAGAGGGAGAGGGAAAGCTGGAGTGACAGAGACAGGGAAATGCTACCCCCTCCCCCAGAAACGTCGTGTGTTCCCTGTTGCAGTTCAGGAAAAGCTGCAGGCGGTTTCTGCACAGGGGGATCCCACAGGCAGCAATGTAATGGTATCCGGATGGGAACAGGGAGACACATTTCCTTCCCCCAGCCTCATTCCTGCTGTAACCCTCCCTCTTCCCCCTCTCCCGCCTCACCCCGGGTACCATGTGCGCTCTGAGTCCGGACACATCCCCAGAAAGGCCTAAACTCCTTCCCTTCAAACCGGGAACAAGCTGCTGCTTCCTGGGGGAGACTTTTTGAAATCTCCGTCCCAGCATCGATTTTTACAAACCAGGCGTCCCCGGGAGGGTGTGACTGAGGCTTTTCTGCAGAGACTGGGAGCTGGGCACTGACTCCACACTGGAGACCCTCCCCTAACCCCACCCCCCCCCAAGACCCTGTGTCTCTTCCTCACCCTCAACCCCCTGCCTCTGTTTCACTGTCTTTTCCTGTTTCCCTCAATCTCCCCCCTCTCCCTCTGTTGTAACGTAGGGACACATCCTAGAGAGACTGAATTCAAAAGATGTTCCACCTCCCAATTCATCGCCCTGCCTAAAACACCAGCATTATTCAGGAATTAGCACAAACTTTTACACACACTCACAGTTAGGACTTGGTAAAGGGCACCTGAGGGACAGGAAATGAGTCCAATCAGCACATTTTTAATAAATTAACTGGTTGTGGCACAGTATGAAACACTGCAGGGAATTTGTGCACAGCAAGATCCCACAAGGTGCAGCCAGCTCTGTTCAGCACTTTTTAAATGGGGCAATATTTACACAGAGAGAGAGAGGCCGCAAGCTGGAGAGGGACTAAGACAGTGAAGACCCCCGACCCCTTCAGAACCTCAGAAAGACTGAGCGCTTTGCAGTGAAAGAATGAATGTTTAAAATGCTCTCATTGTTAGTGAGTCACTTGCTTCACTGTCCCTGGATTCATTTTCGCAATTCGGCCTTTTCTAAAAGATGTGACTGGGAGATGGGCAGAGTCTACACATTGGAGACCCCCAGATCCTGTGTCTATTCACACCCCCTCCTCTTGTTTTGCTACCTCAGCCCCTCTGTTTCACCTCACTCACTCCCCCCTTTCTCTCTCTCTCTCACTTCCCCCATTGGAGAGACCGAGGGGGAGAGAGGAGACTGAGAATTAGACAGTCAGAGATCGGTGAAGTGAATTAAATTGGCTGCCGGGCCTTTACCTTTCACCGTGACATGAATTGCTCTCAGAAACGGGCCCTGTGCTCTTGGTGAATTAGACCCGGGTACAAGTTCCGGCCTTTTTAATTCCACGCCCCTGTGAGTGCTGGATAGAAAGGGCACTCTGGAAAGCTCCTGTCTCACCATCGACAAAATCCACACCACACTGGCCATCTTTTACATTTATAGTTCCACAATCACATCCCCCAGTCAATCAAATAGTTATTAGAGTTGCAACTAAGGCAATTCTGCACAGCAGGATCCCACGAGCAGTCACACAATGGAGGGGGACACCCCCAGACCCTGTGTCTCCTTCCCCTGCCCCCGAGCCCCCAACAACCCCACCCCCTCTCTGTCGAAGTCTCCCTCAATCTGTTCCTCTTTCTCTCTCTCTGCCCCCATCACTCCTCCCTCTGCACCCACCTCTCTCTCTGCCCCATTCAGCCCTCCCTCCGCACCCACCTCTTCTCTGTCCCCATCACTCCTCCCTCTGCACCCACCTCTCTCTCTGCCCCATTCAGCCCTCCCTCCGCACCCACCTCTCTCTGCCCCCATCAACACCTCCTTCCGCACCCACCTCTCTCTCTGCCCCCATCAACCCCTTCCTCCGCACGCACATCTCTATCTGCCCCCATCACCCCTCCCTCCGCACCCACCTCTCTCTCTGCCCCCATCACCCCACCCTCCGCACCCACCTCTCTCTCTGCCCCCATCACCCCTCCCTCCGCACCCACCTCTCTCTCTGCCCCCATCAACCCTCCTTCCGTAACCTCCTCTCTCTCTGCCCCCATCACCCCTCCCTCCGCACCCACCTCTCTCTCTGCCCCCATCAGCCCTCCCTCCGCACCCACCTCTCTCTCTGCCCCCATCACCCCTCCCTCCGCACCCACCTCTCTCTATGCCCCCATCAACCCTCCTTCCGCAACCTCCTCTCTCTCTGCCCCCATCACCCCTCCCTCCGCACCCACCTCTCTCTCTGCCCCCATCACCCCTCCCTCCGCACTCTCCTCTTTCTCTGCCCCCTTTATTTTGAAAGTGTGGTCACTGTTGTGGGGGGCAAGGAGCAGGGCGGTGGGGGTTGGAGACCATGTGTACACAGCAAGATCCCACTCCCCACCTGCTCATAACCAGTTGAAAATGTATTGGCTGAGGATAGCGGGACAGTGAGTGGGGAATGGGCCTCATCCCCTCTCTCTCCCCCCCCAACAACCTCCCCCGCCCCCAATTAAAGTAACGACAAATTACATTGGTGTTTTTATACATTTTATTGAAAGATGAATTATGGGCAGAATTGGCTGGAGAGAGAGAGGGAGAGAGGGAACAAGCTGGAGAGACAGAGACTGGGGGCTGCTCTCCCCCCACCCTCACCACCAGCCCGCACCCTCAGATCTACATTAACCTCAATTGAAATGGCTGCTGCCCCTTCCATTTAACCCAGGAAAGCCCGTGGCCCGGCCTGTCTAACACACACCGACATGACTCTGGGGGTGAGAAGAAGCCTTTGCACAGGCTCCGGGTTCTCATTTCAGGCCCTCTCCCTCTCCCTCTCCCTCTCCCTCTTCTCTCTCTCCGACTGCTTCACCCTCCATGAACCCATTTCTATCAAGTGTGGTCACTGATGCCGTTCAGGAAAGGCTGGCGGCCTCTTTGTTTTATTTTTATACACAGCAGGATCCCATGACTTTCCCTATCTCCACACCTGCTGTGAAAGCCTCTCTCTCTCCGCCTTCCCAGTGGGAATTCCCCAGTCTGGGGGCCATCCCCTCAGTTCCCTCCCTCCCCACCACCACAACCCCCTGAAAGGGCTGAAACTCAAACTGGGGAGCAGCTGGATTCTCTCAGGAGACATTTTCAAATCACTGCCTCGGGATTTCAGTTGGGGTCAAATCCCACTTTCTGGAAGGCCCTGACTGGGAGCTGGGCAGTGACTGCACACGAGGAGCCCTCTCTCTCTCCCCCCGGACCCAGTGTCTTCTCACCTACCCACACCAACTCCTCTCTGTTTTGTTATCTCTTCCCCTCTTTCCCCTGACCTCTCCTTTCTCTCTCTCTCATGTGGGGAAAGGCCACAGGCCCCTGTGGACACAGCAAGATCAGGAGGATGGAGAGAGAGAGAGAGAGAGAAATCCAAACACAGAAGCTGCGTAAACTGAATTAAAATGGTTCCCCCTGTCCACCTATCAGTCTCCAGAAGGTGCTAAACTCCCTGTCTTATTTTGGAATTATAACAAGCTTCTAAACAGCCTCAGGTTTCAGATTTTTAATCTCCTCTTTGTCACACACCAAAGGGTTAATGTGTTTGTGACTAATCGCAAGGCCGGGATATTTTAACCCCAGGGTTTCAAAATCCAGCACCCCATCATCTAACAGAAACCGCTTCATCGATGAACCAAAAACCAGGGTCCCTCCGAGATTAAAATTAAACTTCGGGGTCATAAAGAAACACAACTCACGTGGGTGGGTGGGGGGTGTGGAACAGGCCTGAGTCCATCCATCCAAGCTGGGGAAAAGCTCCTGCCCATGGATTCATAATCACATTGCAGTCTTCAAACTCCAAATTCCTGGGGAAAAGAGAGAGGGAAAAGAATTGACTAAAGCACAAAGCAAGAACATTTCTAAACAAAATAGCACAGCAAGAGCCCAGGATTCCATCCCCCCCCATACCGACCCCTTCACAGTTACACAACCTCTTAGCAACATCCAAATACAAAAATATCCCAGTTATAAACCAGAGGCTAAAACAGATTGAGAGACCTTTCCCATCCCCTGTGTTTCTCTCTGTATCTCTCTTCCTATCTCACTCACATCTCTGTCCCCCTCACTCATTCACTCTCTCACTCTGTGTCTCAGAGATGGAAATTAAACCTCGATTGGGGTAATAAACAGACACAAATCACGTGGGTGAAGCCTGTGGACCAGGCCTCAGTCTATCCCCCTCCCTCTGCACCCTCCTCTCTCTCTGCCCCCATCACCCCTCCCTCCGCACCCACCTCTCTCTCTGCACCCATCACCCCTCCCACCGCACCCTCCTCTCTCACTGCCCCCATCACCCGTCCCTCCGCAACCACCTCTCTCTCTGCCCCCATCACCCCTCCCTCCGCACCCACCTCTCTCTCTGCCCCCATGAACCCTCCCTCCGCAACCTCCTCTCTCTCTGCCCCCATCACCCCACCCTCCACACCCACCTCTCTCTCTGCCCCCATCAACCCTCCTTCTGCAACCTCCTCTCTCTGTGCCCGCATCACCCCTTCCTCCGCACTCTCCTCTTTCTCTGCCCCCTTTATTTTGAAAGTGTGGTCACTGTTGTGGGGGGCAAGGAGCAGGGCGGTGGGGGTTGGAGACCATGTGTACACAGCAAGATCCCACTCCCCACCTGCTCATGACCAGTTAAAAATGTATTGGCTGAGGATAGCGGGACAGTGAGTGGGGAATGGGCCTCATCCCCTCTCTCTCCCCCCCCCAACAACCTCCCCAACCCCCAATTAAAGTAACGACAAATTACATTGGTGTTTTTATACATTTTATTGAAAGATGAATTATGGGCAGAATTGGCTGGAGAGAGAGAGGGAGAGAGGGAACAAGCTGGAGAGACAGAGACTGGGGGCTGCTCTCGCCCCACCCTCACCACCAGCCCGCACCCTCAGATCTACATTAACCTCAATTGAAATGGCTGCTGCCCCTTCCATTTAACCCAGGAAAGCCCGTGGCCCGGCCTGTCTAACACACACCGACATGACTCTGGGGGTGAGAAGAAGCCTTCGCACAGGCTCCGGGTTCTCATTTCAGGCCCCCTCCCTCTCCCTCTCCCTCTCCCTCTCCCTCTCTATCTCTCTCTCTCTCTCTCTCTCCCTCTCCCTCTCCCTCTCCCTCTGTGTCCGACTGCTTCACCCTCCATGAACCCATTTCTATCAAGTGTGGTCACTGATGCAGTTCAGGAAAGGCTGGCGGCCTCTTTGTTTTGTTTTTTTACACAGCAGGATCCCATGACATTCCCTATCTCCACACCTGCTGTGAAAGCCTCTCTCTCCCCGCCTTCCCCATGGGAATTCCCCAGTCTGGGGGCCATCCCCTCAGTTCCCTCCCTCCCCAGCACCACAACCCCCTGAAAGGGCTGAAACTCAAACTGGGGAGCAGCTGGATTCTCTCAGGAGACATTTTCAAATCACTGCCTCGGGATTTCAGTTGGGGTCAAATCCCACTTTCTTGAAGGCCCTGACTGGGAGCTGGGCAGTGACTGCACACGAGGAGCCCTCTCTCTCTCCTCCCGGACCCTGTGTCTTCTCACCTACCCACACCAACTCCGCTCTGTTTTGTTATCTCTCCCCCTCTTTCCCCTGACCTCTCCTTTCTCTCTCTCTCATGTGGGGAAAGGCCACAGGCCCCTTTGGGCACAGCAAGATCAGGAGGATGGAGAGAGAGAGAGAGAAATCCACACACAGAAGCTGCGTAAACTGAATTAAAATGCTTCCCCTTGTCCACCCATCAGTCTCCAGAAGGTGCTAAACTCCCTGTCTTATTTTGGAATTATAACAAGCTTCTAAACAGCCTCAGGTTTCAGATGAAACAGGCACAGCATGAAACACTGCAGGGAATTTGTGCACAGCAAGATCCCACAAGGTACAGCCAGCTCTGCTCAGCACTTTTTAAATGGGGCAATATTTACACAGAGAGAGAGAGAGGCAGCAAGTTGGAGAGGGACTAAGACAGTGAAGACCCCCGACCCCTTCAGAACCTCAGAAAGACTGAGCGCTTTGCAGTGAAAGAATGAATGTTTAAAATGCTCTCATTGTTAGTGAGTCACTTGCTTCACTGTCCCTGGATTCATTTTCGCAATTCGGCCTTTTCTAAAAGATGTGACTGGGAGCTGGGCAGATTCTACACATTGGAGACCCCCAGATCCTGTGTCTATTCACACCCACTCCTCTTGTTTTACTGTCTCAGCCCCTCTGTTTCAACCCTCTTTCCAGACATTATGGCAAACTTGTGGCATTCTAAACTATTATCTTAAATTGTTAATAAATACTGAGAAACAGACACAGACACGGGCTTTGCAGCAGCAGAAAGAATGTCAATCATTCCATCCCGGGGGTTTTTACTTCCAGATTCAGTTTTAGAAAATTCAGAATTCAAATTCACAACAGCAAAGTGTGGGACTGAAGGCCCGGATCCTTCAATATTCCAGGGAATACACGTGGAATTTCTGTCTCCATACCTGTGTCTCTGTCACGTTTAAAATACTAATGTTACATGAGTCAACTCTGTCCTAAGTGTCCCATTCCTGTGGGGACATAAAATGGCCACTGTGAACAAACCTAAAATGGCTGCCTGGTGTTTGTAGACTAGATTCTCAGAGGAAGAGAGGCAGGGAGAGAGGGAAAGAGAGCTGGGTAAGCGAGTGAGATAGAGAGAGGAGATCAAGCGATAAAAAAGTGATGAGTTGAGAGAGAGAGATGAAGAGAGGGGAGCGAGTGTAGGGTAAAGATATGGGGTGAGTTAGAGAAACAGAGAAATGTATAGAGTGGCAGAGAGATGGGATGGGAGAGGGAGAGAAGGAACGAGACAGGATGAAAGAAAGAGAAAGTGTAGGGGGAAACTGAAAATGTTCAAAAATGTGTTAACATTATTGAGTGTAAAGAACAATATCCTGTGAGACATCCCTTCTCCATCTTAAATTTGGCGGGAGAGCCTTTAACCAACTTTAAAATGGGGGGAGACCCCTTCCTTAACTTGTGATGTGGAAGTGCTGGAATCTAATCGAGGGGTTTGTGGGGTTTATATATAGAATAATAGATACCCGGGAGTGAGTTGCAGACTGGAATCTAATCGAGGGTTTTGTGGGGTTTATATATGGAATAATAGATACCAAGGATTGAGTTACAGACTGGAATCTAATCGAGGGGTTCGGGGTGGTTTATATATAGAATAACAGATACCCGGGAGTTAGTTACAGGCTGGAATCTAATCGAGGGGTTCGGGGCGGTTTATATACAGAATAAAAAATTCCCGGGAGTGAGTTACAGACTGGAATCTAATCGAGGTGTTCGGGGTGGATTATATATAGAATAACAGATACCCGGGAGTGAGTTACAGACTGGAATCTAATCGAGGGGTTCGGGGTGGATTATATATAGAATAACAGTTACCCGGGAGTGAGTTACTGACTGGAATCTAATTGAGGGGTTCGCGGTGGATTATATATAGAATAACAAACGCCCGGGAGTGCGTCACAGACTGGATTCTAATCGAGGGGTTCGGGGTGCTTTATATATATAATAACAGATACCTGGGAGTGAGTTACAGGCTGGAATCTAATCGAGGGCTTCGAGGTGGATTATATATAGAATAACAGATACCCGTGATAGAGTTACAGACTGGGATCAAATTGATGGGTTTGGAGGGTATATATATATATATATATATATATAGGCTAACAGATACCCGGGAATGAGTTACAGATTCGAATCTAATGGAGTATTTTTGGGATGGTTTAAATAAAGAAAATCAGATACCTGAGAGTGAGTTATAGGCTGGAATCTAATCGAGAGTTTCGGGGATTTATATATAGAATCTCAGATACCCGAGAGTGAGTTACAGACTGGAATCTAATCGAGGGGTTCAGGGGGTTTATATATAGAATAACAGATACCCGGGAGTGAGTTACAGACTGGAATCAAATCGAGGGGTTTGGGGGATTTATATATAGAATGACAGATACCCAAGAGTGAGTTACAGACTGGAATCTAATCGAGGGGTTCGGGGCGGAATATATATATAGAATAACAGATACCCGGGAGTGAGTTACAGACTGGAATCTAATGGAGGGGTTTGGGGTGGTTTCTATATAGAATAACAGACACCCGGCAGTGAGTTACAGACTGGAATCTAACGGAGGGGTTCGTGGTAGTTTATATATAGAATAACAGTCACCCGGCAGTGAGTTACAGACTGGAATCTAACGGAGGGGTTCGTAGTAGTTTATATATAGAATAACAGTCACCCGGCAGTGAGTTACAGACTGGAATCTAATGGAGGGGTTTGGGGTGGTTCATATATAGAATAACAGATGCCCGGGAGTCAGTTACAGGCTGAAATTTAATCGAGGGGTTTGGGGTGGTTTATATATAAATCATGTAGATATAATATATATCGAATAAAAGATATCCGGGAGTGAGTTACAGAACGGAATCTCAGCGAGGGGATTGAGGGGTTTATATATAGAATAATAGATAACGGGAGAGAGTTACAGACTGGTATCTAATTGAAGGGTGCAGGGGTTTTATATATAGAATAATAGATACCCGGGAGTGAGTTACAGACTGGAATCTAATCGAGGGGTTCAGGGGGTTTATATATCGAATCATAGATACCCGGGATTGAGTTACAGACTGGAATTTAATTAAAGGGTGCAGGGAGTTTATATATAGAATAATCGATACCCGGGATTGAGTTACAGACTGGAATCTAATCGAAGGGTTCAGGGGCTTTATATATAGAATAATAGATACCCGGGATTGAGTTACAGGCTGGAATCTAATTGAGGGGTTCAGGGGGTTTATATATAGAATAATAGATACCCGGGATTGAGTTACAGACTGGAATCTAATCGAGGGGTTCAGGGGGTTTATATATAGAATCGTAGATACCCGGGATTGAGTTACAGATGGCAATCTAATCGAGGGGTTCGGGGGGGTTTATATATAGAATAATAGATACCCGGGATTGAGTTACAGACTGCAATCTAATCGAGGGGTTCGGGGAGTTTATATATAGAATAATCGATACCCGGGATTGAGTTACAGACTGCAATCTAATCGAGGGGTTCAGTGGGTTTATATATAGAATAATAGATATGCGGGAGTGAGTTACAGCCTGGAATCTAATAGAGGGAATCAGGGGGTTTATATAGAGAATAATAGATACCCGGGATTGAGTAACAGACTGGAATCAAGAACAGTTGAAAATATCATTTTTCTTGTGATGTGCTGAAGTGCAGGTTACAGAGGCTGATTCATGGAATGGGTAGTGTGAGTTTTTAACCAGCTTTATCCCAAATATCAAATTTAACTGGAACTATTTGATGTTTTCTTAGTCTTGACACAAATAGATTGGGACTCTTTGGACCCTCACTGCTTGCAGCTTTTCACCATTTATAAGTTAACCTGTTCCATCCTTTTTAAAGTGGGCAGCCACACATTTGCCTACAATGAAATCCATCTTTCACTATTTCACCCATTCACTTAAGGTGTACATATCTCTTTGGAATTTGCAGTGCAGGTTACAGATTGGATTGGAACTTTCTGCTTTCTGAATCATTAGCCAAGTTTCACAGAGTTAAACATCAAAACTGACATTCAGAAACAGGAGAGGGCCCCACAACTTCAATTCTGTGATTCACTGGTATCTCATGATCTGTATCTTACAATATCTCTGCCCCCTTCATGTCTCTGAAGACTTGGGAAAGTGTTTCAGACATTGGGGAACCATTTCTCTCTCTCGGGATATTTCCTTTGAAGCATTTCATTGTCTCGGGATATTTACAATAAACGGCTTCTTCAAAGGTCATCATTAAAATTCACTCTTTAATCAACCAAATCCTGATGCCCATTCAGACTCCCTGGCCCTACATCCTATTGTTTCAAAGCTAACTTACATTTGACAATGTAGGAATGTGTGAATGCAAACACTTTCTTCACACGTTTCCACAATACTAAGGCTCACACTATTCAGGGTGAAATTTTCAAGACAACATTCATCAACTGACAGATTTCCAGCTCCAAATAGAAGCTTCAAGATACAGAAAGTGGTACAGAAATGAAACATCCGATTTATCTGAATCTGCATCCGTTATTGGACAGCGTGGGGTTAGATAGGAATTAAAGTTGTTATTAAATTGTCCCCATCAAACGCTGCCAGAACAGGTACAGCATGGGGTTTGATACAGAGTAAAGCTCCCTC